>NC_068957.1:14544251-14814236 GCF_026419915.1 Harpia harpyja
ACCGTGAAGAGCAGCAAGAGCTTTCAGGGCTGGGCCCTTCCTTGTGGGAGAAGGAGCCGGACGTTTGCCTTTTCGGCAAGAGGCTCTGCCGCGGCCGAGCGCCATGAGATGTTGCGTCTCTGGGAAAGCACAGATCCCCACTGCTGATGTGCCTGTAGATAGGGCGCCAAGGCACCGTGAACAGCAGCAAGAGCTTTCAGGGCTGGGCCCTTCTTTGTGGGAGAAGGAGCCGGACGTTTGCCTTTTCGGCAAGAGGCTCTGCCGCGGCCGAGCGCCATGAGATGTTGCGTCTCTGGGAAAGCACAGATCCCCACTGCTGTTGTGCCTGTAGATAGGGCGCCAAGGGTAGGTGAAGAGAAGCAAGAGCTTTCAGGGCTGGGCCCTTCCTTGTGGGAGAAGGAGCCGGACGTTTGCCTTTTCGGCAAGAGGCTCTGCCGCGGCCGAGCGCCATGAGATGTTGCGTCTCTGGGAAAGCACAGATCCCCACTGCTGTTGTGCCTGTAGATAGGGCGCCAAGGCACCGTGAAGAGCAGCAACAGCTTTCAGGGCTGTTTCCTGACTTCTGGGAGAAGGAGCCGGACGTTTGCCTTTTTGGCAAGAGGCTCTGCCGCGGCCGAGCGCCATGAGATTTTGCGTCTCTGGGAAAGCACAGATCCCCACTGCTGTTGTGCCTGTAGATAGGGTGCCAAGGGTTAGTGAAGAGCAGCAAGAGCTTTCAGGGCTGGGCCCTTCCTTGTGGGAGAAGGAGCCGGACTTTTCCCTTTTCGGAAGAGGCTCTGCCGCGGCCGTGCGCCATGAGATGTTGCGTCTCTGGGAAAGCACAGATCCCCACTGCTGTTGTGCCTGTAGATAGGGCGCCAAGGGTAGGTGAAGCGCAGCAAGATCTTTCAGGGCTGGACCCTTCACTATGGGACAAGGAGCCGGACGTTTGCCTTTTCGGCAAGAGGCTCTGCCGCGGTCCGAGCGCCATGAGATGTTGCGTCTCTGGGAAAGCACAGATCCCCACTGCTGTTGTGCCTGTCGATAGGGCGCCAAGGGTAGGTGAAGAGCAGCAAGAGCTTTCAGGGCTGGGCCCTTCCTTATGGGAGAAGGAGCCGGACGTTTGCCTTTTCGGCAAGAGGCTCAGCCGCGGCCGAGCGCCATGAGATGTTGCGTCTCTGGGAAAGCACAGATCCCCACTGCTGTTGTGCCTGTCGATAGGGCGCCAAGGCTAGGTGAAGAGCAGCAAGATCTTTCAGGGCTGGGCCCTTCCTTGTGGGAGAAGGAGCCGGACATTTCCCTTTTCGGAAGAGGCTCTGCCGTGGCCAAGCGCCATGAGAAGTTGCGTCTCTGGGAAAGCACAGATCCCCACTGCTGTTGTGCCTGTAGATAGGGCGCCAAGTGTAGGTGAAGAGCAGCAAGAGCTTTCAGGGCTGGGCCCTTCGTTGTGGGAGAAGGAGCCGGACGTTTGCCTTTTCGGAAAGAGGCTCTGCCGCGGCCGAGCGTCATGAGAAGTTGTGTCTCTGGGAAAGCACAGATCCCCACTGCTGTTGTGCCTGTAGATAGGGCGCCAAGGCACCGTGAAGAGAAGCAACAGCTTTCAGGGCTGGGCCCTTCCTTGTGGGACAAGGAGCCGGACGTTTGCCTTTTCGGCAAGAGGCTCTGCCGCGGGCCGAGCGCCATGTGAAGTTGCGTCTTTGGGAAAGCACAGATCCCCAGTGCTGTTGTGCCTGTAGATAGGGCACCAAGGCACCTTGAAGAGCACCAACATCTTTCAGCGCTGGACCCTTCCTTGTGGGAGAAGGAGCCGGACGTTTGCCTTTTCGGCAAGAGGCTCTGCCGCGGCCGAGTCCCATGAGATGTTGCGTCTCTGGGAAAGCACAGATCCCCAGTGCTGTTGTGCCTGTAGATAGGGCGCCAAGGGTAGGTGAAGAGCAGCAAGAGCTTTCAGGTCTGGGCCCTTCCTTGTGGGACAAGGAGCCGGACGTTTGCCTTTTCGGCAAGAGGCTCTGCCGCGGCCGAGCGCCATGAGATGTTGCGTTTCTGGAAAAGCACAAATCGCCACTGCTGTTGTGCCTGTAGATAGGGTGCCAAGGCACCGTTAAGAGCACCAACAGCTTTCAGGGCTGGGCCCTTCCTTGTGGGAGAAGGAGCCGGACGTTTGCCTTTTCGGCAAGAGGCTCTGCCGCGGCCGAGCGCCATGAGATCTTGCATCTCTGGGAAAGAACAGATCCCCACTGCTGTTGTGCCTGTAGATAGGGCGCCAAGGCACCGTGAAGAGCACCAACATCTTTCAGGGCTGGGCCGTTCCTTGTGGGAGAAGGAGCCGGACGTTTGCCTTTTTGGCAAGAGGCTCTGCCGCGGACGAGCGCCATGAGATCTTGCTTCTCTGGGAAAGCACAGATCCCCACTGCTGTTGTGCCTGTAGATAGGGCGCCAAGGCACCGTGAAGAGCAGCAAGAGCTTTCAGGGCTGGGCCCTTCCTTGTGGGAGAAGGAGCTGGACGATTGCCTTTTCGGCAAGAGGCTCTGCCGCGGCCGAGCGCCATGAGAAGTTGTGTCTCTGGGAAAGCAGAGATCCCCAGTGCTGTTGTGCCTGTAGATAGGGCGCCAAGGCACCGTGAAGAGCACCAACAGCTTTCAGGGCTGAGCCCTTCCTTGTGGGAGAAGGAGCTGGACGATTGCCTTTTTGGCAAGAGGCTCTGCCGCGGCCGAGCGCCATGAGATGTTGCGTCTCTGGGAAAGCACAGATCCCCACTGCTGTTGTGCCTGTAGATAGGGCGCCAAGGCACCGTGAAGAGCAGCAACAGCTTTCAGGGCTGTTTCCTGACTTCTGGGAGAAGGAGCCGGACGTTTGCCTTTTTGGCAAGAGGCTCTGCCGCGGCCGAGCGCCATGAGATTTTGCGTCTCTGGGAAAGCACAGATCCCCACTGCTGTTGTGCCTGTAGATAGGGTGCCAAGGGTTAGTGAAGAGCAGCAAGAGCTTTCAGGGCTGGGCCCTTCCTTGTGGGAGAAGGAGCCGGACTTTTCCCTTTTCGGAAGAGGCTCTGCCGCGGCCGTGCGCCATGAGATGTTGCGTCTCTGGGAAAGCACAGATCCCCACTGCTGTTGTGCCTGTAGATAGGGCGCCAAGGGTAGGTGAAGCGCAGCAAGATCTTTCAGGGCTGGACCCTTCACTATGGGACAAGGAGCCGGACGTTTGCCTTTTCGGCAAGAGGCTCTGCCGCGGCCGAGCGCCATGAGATGTTGCGTCTCTGGGAAAGCACAGATCCCCACTGCTGTTGTGCCTGTCGATAGGGCGCCAAGGGTAGGTGAAGAGCAGCAAGAGCTTTCAGGGCTGGGCCCTTCCTTGTGGGAGAAGGAGCCGGACGTTTGCCTTTTCGGCAAGAGGCTCAGCCGCGGCCGAGCGCCATGAGATGTTGCGTCTCTGGGAAAGCACAGATCCCCACTGCTGTTGTGCCTGTCGATAGGGCGCCAAGGCTAGGTGAAGAGCAGCAAGATCTTTCAGGGCTGGGCCCTTCCTTGTGGGAGAAGGAGCCGGACATTTCCCTTTTCGGAAGAGGCTCTGCCGTGGCCAAGCGCCATGAGAAGTTGCGTCTCTGGGAAAGCACAGATCCCCACTGCTGTTGTGCCTGTAGATAGGGCGCCAAGTGTAGGTGAAGAGCAGCAAGAGCTTTCAGGGCTGGGCCCTTCGTTGTGGGAGAAGGATCCGGACGTTTGCCTTTTCGGCAAGAGGCTCTGCCGCGGCCGAGCGTCATGAGAAGTTGTGTCTCTGGGAAAGCACAGATCCCCACTGCTGTTGTGCCTGTAGATAGGGCGCCAAGGCACCGTGAAGAGCAGCAACAGCTTTCAGGGCTGTGTCCTGACTTCTGGGAGAAGGAGCCGGACGTTTGCCTTTTCGGCAAGAGGCTCTGCCGCGGCCGAGCGCCATGTGAAGTTGCGTCTTTGGGAAAGCACAGATCCCCAGTGCTGTTGTGCCTGTAGATAGGGCACCAAGGCACCTTGAAGAGCACCAACAGCTTTCAGCGCTGGACCCTTCCTTGTGGGAGAAGGAGCCGGACGTTTGCCTTTTCGGCAAGAGGCTCTGCCGCGGCCGAGTCCCATGAGATGTTGCGTCTCTGGGAAAGCACAGATCCCCAGTGCTGTTGTGCCTGTCGATAGGGCGCCAAGGGTAGGTGAAGAGCAGCAAGAGCTTTCAGGTCTGGGCCCTTCCTTGTGGGACAAGGAGCCGGACGTTTGCCTTTTCGGCAAGAGGCTCTGCCGCGGCCGAGCGCCATGAGATGTTGCGTTTCTGGAAAAGCACAAATCGCCACTGCTGTTGTGCCTGTAGATAGGGTGCCAAGGCACCGTTAAGAGCACCAACAGCTTTCAGGGCTGGGCCCTTCCTTGTGGGAGAAGGAGCCGGACGTTTGCCTTTTCGGCAAGAGGCTCTGCCGCGGCCGAGCGCCATGAGATCTTGCATCTCTGGGAAAGAACAGATCCCCACTGCTGTTGTGCCTGTAGATAGGGCGCCAAGGCACCGTGAAGAGCACCAACATCTTTCAGGGCTGGGCCGTTCCTTGTGGGAGAAGGAGCCGGACGTTTGCCTTTTTGGCAAGAGGCTCTGCCGCGGACGAGCGCCATGAGATCTTGCTTCTCTGGGAAAGCACAGATCCCCACTGCTGTTGTGCCTGTAGATAGGGCGCCAAGGCACCGTGAAGAGCAGCAAGAGCTTTCAGGGCTGGGCCCTTCCTTGTGGGAGAAGGAGCTGGACGATTGCCTTTTCGGCAAGAGGCTCTGCCGCGGCCGAGCGCCATGAGAAGTTGTGTCTCTGGGAAAGCAGAGATCCCCAGTGCTGTTGTGCCTGTAGATAGGGCGCCAAGGGTAGGTGAAGAGCAGCAAGAGCTTTCAGGGCTGAGCCCTTCCTTGTGGGACAAGGAGCCGGACGTTTGCCTTTTCGGCAAGAGGCTCTGCCACGGCCGAGCGCCATGAGATGTTGCGTTTCTGGAAAAGCACAAATCCCCACTGCTGTTGTGCCTGTAGATAGGGCGCCAAAGCACCGTGAAGAGCAGCAAGAGCTTTCAGGGCTGGGCCCTTCCTTGTGGGAGAAGGAGCCGGACGTTTGCCTTTTCGGCAAGAGGCTCTGCCGCGGCCGAGCGCCATGAGATGTTGCGTCTCTGGGAAAGCACAGATCCCCACTGCTGTTGTGTCTGTCGATAGGGCACCAAGGCACCGTGAAGAGCAGCAAGAGCTTTCAGGGCTGGGCCCTTCCTTGTGGGAGAAGGAGCCGGACTTTTCCCTTTTCGGAAGAGGCTCTGCCGCGGCCAAGCGCCATGAGATGTTGCGTCTCTGGGAAAGCACAGATCCCCACTGCTGTTGTGCCTGTAGATAGGGCGCCAAGGCACCGTGAAGAGCAGCAAGAGTTTTCAGGGCTGGGCCCTTCCTTGTGGGAGAAGGAGCCGGACGTTTGTCTTTTCGGCAAGAGGCTCTGCCGCGGCCGAGCGCCATGAGATGTTGCGTCTCTGGGAAAGCACAGATCCCCACTGCTGTTGTGCCTGTAGATAGGGCGCCAAGGCACCGTGAAGAGCAGCAAGAGCTTTCAGGGCTGGGTCCTGACTTCTGGGAGAAGGAGCCGGACGTTTGCCTTTTCGGCAAGAGGCTCTGCCGCGGCCGAGCGCCATGTGAAGTTGCGTCTTTGGGAAAGCACAGATCCCCACTGCTGTTGTGCCTGTAGATAGGGCTCCAAGGGTAGGTGAAGAGCAGCAAGAGCTTTCGGGGCTGGGCCCTTCCTTGTGGGAGAAGGAGCCGGACGTTTGCCTTTTCGGCAAGAGGCTCTGCCGCGGCCGAGCGCCATGAGATGTTGCGTCTCTGGGAAAGCACAGATCCCCACTGCTGTTGTGCCTGTAGATAGGGCGCCAAGGGTAGGTGAAGAGCAGCAAGAGCTTTCAGGGCTGGGCCCTTCCTTGTGGGAGAAGGAGCCGGACGATTGCCTTTTCGGCAAGAGGCTCTGCCGCGGCCGAGCGCCATGAGATTTTGCGTCTCTGGGAAAGCACAGATCCCCACTGCTGTTGTGCCTGTAGATAGGGCGCCAAGGCACCGTGAAGAGCAGCAACATCTTTCAGGGCAGGGCCCTTCTTTGTGGGAGAAGGAGCCGGACGTTTGCCTTTTCGGCAAGAGGCTCTGCCGCGGCCGAGCGCCATGAGATCTTGCGTCTCTGGGAAAGCACAGATCCCCACTGCTGATGTGCCTGTAGATAGGGCGCCAAGGCACCGTGAAGAGCAGCAAGAGCTTTCAGGGCTGGGCCCTTCTTTGTGGGAGAAGGAGCCGGACGTTTGCCTTTTCGGCAAGAGGCTCTGCCGCGGCCGAGCGCCATGAGATGTTGCGTCTCTGGGAAAGCACAGATCCCCACTGCTGTTGTGCCTGTAGATAGGGCGCCAAGGCACCGTGAAGAGCAGCTACAGCTTTCAGGGCTGTTTCCTGACTTCTGGGAGAAGGAGCCGGACGTTTGCCTTTTCGGCAAGAGGCTCTGCCGCGGCCGAGCGCCATGAGATGTTGCGTCTCTGGGAAAGCACAGATCCCCACTGCTGTTGTGCCTGTAGATAGGGCGCCAAGGGTAGGTGAAGAGCAGCAACATCTTTCAGGGCTGGGCCCTTCCTTGTGGGAGAAGGAGCCGGACGTTTGCCTTTTCGGCAAGAGGCTCTGCCGCGGCCGAGCGCCATGAGATGTTGCGTCTCTGGGAAAGCACAGATCCCCACTGCTGTTGTGCCTGTAGATAGGGCGCCAAGGCACCGTGAAGAGCAGCTACAGCTTTCAGGGCTGTTTCCTGACTTCTGGGAGAAGGAGCCGGACGTTTGCCTTTTCGGCAAGAGGCTCTGCCGCGGCCGAGCGCCATGAGGTGTTGCGTCTCTGGGAAAGCACAGATCCCCAGTGCTGTTGTGCCTGTAGATAGGGCGCCAAGGCACCGTGAACAGCAGCAAGATCTTTCAGGGCTGGACCCTTCACTGTGGGACAAGGAGCCGGACGTTTGCCTTTTCGGCAAGAGGCTCTGCCGCGGCCGAGCGCCATGAGATGTTGCGTCTCTGGGGAAGCACAGATCCCCACTGCTGTTGTGCCTGTCGATAGGGCGCCAAGGGTAGGTGAAGAGCAGCAAGAGCTTTCAGGGCTGGGCCCTTCCTTGTGGGAGAAGGAGCCGGACGTTTGCCTTTTCGTCAAGAGGCTCTGCCGCGGCCGAGCGCCATGAGATGTTGCGTCTCTGGGAAAGCACAGATCCCCACTGCTGTTATGCCTGTAGATAGGGTGCCAAGGCACCGTGAAGAGCACCAACAGCTTTCAGGGCTGGGCCCTTCCTTGTGGGAGAAGGAGCCGGACGTTTGCCTTTTCGGCAAGAGGCTCTGCCGCGGCCGAGCGCCATGAGAAGTTGCGTCTCTGGGAAAGCACAGATCCCCACTGCTGTTGTGCCTGTAGATAGGGCGCCAAGGGTAGGTGAAGCGCAGCAAGATCTTTCAGGGCTGGACCCTTCCTTGTGGGAGAAGGAGCCGGACGTTTGCCTTTTCGTCAAGAGGCTCTGCCACGGCCGAGCGCCATGAGATATTGCGTCTCTGGGAAAGCACAGATCCCCACTGCTGTTGTGCCTGTCGATAGGGCGCCAAGGGTAGGTGAAGAGCAGCAAGAGCTTTCAGGGCTGGGCCCTTCCTTGTGGGAGAAGGAGCCGGACTTTTCCCTTTTCGGAAGAGGCTCTGCCGTGGCCAAGCGCCATGAGATGTTGCGTCTCTGGGAAAGCACAGATCCCCACTGCTGATGTGCCTGTAGATAGGGCGCCAAGGCACTGTGAAGAGCAGCAAGAGCTTTCAGGGCTGGGCCCTTCTTTGTGGGAGAAGGAGCCGGACGTTTGCCTTTTCGGCAAGAGGCTCTGCCGCGGCCGAGCGCCATGAGAAGTTGTGTCTCTGGGAAAGCACAGATCCCCAGTGCTGTTGTGCCTGTAGATAGGGCGCCAAGGGTAGGTGAAGAGCCACAAGAGCTTTCAGGGCTGGGCCCTTCCTTGTGGGAGAAGGAGCCGGACGTTTGCCTTTTCGGCAAGAGGCTCTGCCGTGGCCGAGCGCCATGAGATGTTGCGTTTCTGGAAAAGCACAAATCCCCACTGCTGTTGTGCCTGTAGATAGGGTGCCAAGGCACCGTTAAGAGCACCAACAGCTTTCAGGGCTGGGCCGTTCCTTGTGGGAGAAGGAGCCGGACGTTTGCCTTTTCGGCAAGAGGCTCTACCGCGGCCGAGCGCCATGAGATCTTGCGTCTCTGGGAAAGCACAGATCCCCACTGCTGATGTGCCTGTAGATAGGGCGCCAAGGCACCGTGAAGAGAACCAACATCTTTCAGGGCTGGGCCCTTCCTTGTGTGAGAAGGAGCCGGACGTTTGCCTTTTTGGCTAGAGGCTCTGCCGCGGCCAAGCGCCATGAGATGTTGCGTCTCTGGGAAAGCACAGATCCCCACTGCTGTTGTGCCTGTAGATAGGGCGCCAAGGCACCGTGAAGAGCAGCAAGAGCTTTCAGGGCTGGGCCCTTCCTTGTGGGAGAAGGATCCGGACGTTTGCCTTTTCGGCAAGAGGCTCTGCCGCGGCCGAGCGCCATGAGAAGTTGTGTCTCTGGGAAAGCACAGATCCCCAGTGCTGTTGTGCCTGTAGATAGGGCGCCAAGGGTAGGTGAAGAGCAGCAAGAGCTTTCAGGGCTGGGCCCTTCCTTGTGGGAGAAGGAGCCGGACGTTTGCCTTTTCGGCAAGAGGCTCTGCCGCGGCCGAGCGCCATGAGATGTTGCGTCTCTGTAAAAGCACAGATCCCCACTGCTGTTGTGCCTGTAGATAGGGTGCCAAGGCACCGTGAAGAGCAGCAAGAGCTTTCAGGGCTGGGCCGTTCCTTGTGGGAGAAGGAGCCGGACGTTTGCCTTTTCGGCAAGAGGCTCTGCCGCGGCCGAGCGCCATGAGATCTTGCGTCTCTGGGAAAGCACAGATCCCCACTGCTGTTGTGCCTGTAGATAGGGCACCAAGGCACCGTGAAGAGCAGCAAGATCTTTCAGGGCTGGGCCCTTCCTTGTGGGAGAAGGAGCCGGACGTTTGCCTTTTCGGCAAGAGGCTCTGCCGCGGCCGAGCGCCATGAGATGTTGCGTCTCTGGGAAAGCACAGATCCCCACTGCTGTTGTGCCTGTAGAAAGGGCGCCAAGGCACCGTGAAGAGCACCAACAGCTTTCAGGGCTGGGCCCTTCCTTGTGGGAGAAGGAGCTGGACGATTGCCTTTTCGGCAAGAGGCTCTGCCGCGGCTGAGCGCCATGAGAAGTTGTGTCTCTGGGAAAGCACAGATCCCCAGTGCTGTTGTGCCTGTAGATAGGGCGCCAAGGGTAGGTGAAGAGCAGCAAGAGCTTTCAGGGCTGGGCCCTTCCTTGTGGGACAAGGAGCCGGACGTTTGCCTTTTCGGCAAGAGGCTCTGCCACGGGCCGAGCGCCATGAGATGTTGCGTTTCTGGAAAAGCACAAATCCCCACTGCTGTTGTGCCTGTAGATAGGGCGCCAAAGCACCTTGAAGAGCAGCAAGAGCTTTCAGGGCTGGGCCCTTCCTTGTGGGAGAAGGAGCCGGACGTTTGCCTTTTCGGCAAGAGGCTCTGCCGCGGCCGAGCGCCATGAGATGTTGCGTCTCTGGGAAAGCACAGATCCCCACTGCTGTTGTGTCTCTCGATAGGGCACCAAGGCACCGTGAAGAGCAGCAAGAGCTTTCAGGCTGGGCCCTTCCTTGTGGGAGAAGGAGCCGGACTTTTCCCTTTTCGGAAGAGGCTCTGCCGCGGCCAAGCGCCATGAGATGTTGCGTCTCTGGGAAAGCACAGATCCCCACTGCTGTTGTGCCTGTAGATAGGGCGCCAAGGCACCGTGAAGAGCAGCAAGAGTTTTCAGGGCTGGGCCCTTCCTTGTGGGAGAAGGAGCCGGACGTTTGTCTTTTCGGCAAGAGGCTCTGCCGCGGGCCGAGCGCCATGAGATGTTGCGTCTCTGGGAAAGCACAGATCCCCACTGCTGTTGTGCCTGTAGATAGGGCGCCAAGGCACCGTGAAGAGCAGCAAGAGCTTTCAGGGCTGGGTCCTGACTTCTGGGAGAAGGAGCCGGACGTTTGCCTTTTCGGCAAGAGGCTCTGCCGCGGCCGAGCGCCATGTGAAGTTGCGTCTTTGGGAAAGCACAGATCCCCACTGCTGTTGTGCCTGTAGATAGGGCACCAAGGCACCGTGAAGAGCAGCAAGAGCTTTCGGGGCTGGGCCCTTCCTTGTGGGAGAAGGAGCCGGACGTTTGCCTTTTCGGCAAGAGGCTCTGCCGCGGCCGAGCGCCATGAGATCTTGCGTCTCTGGGAAAGCACAGATCCCCACTGCTGTTGTGCCTGTAGATAGGGCGCCAAGGCACCGTGAAAGAGCAGCAAGAGCTTTCAGGGCTGGGCCCTTCCTTGTGGGAGAAGGAGCCGGACGATTGTCTTTTCGGCAAGAGACTCTGCCGCGGCCGAGCGCCATGAGAAGTTGCGTCTCTGGGAAAGCACAGATCCCCACTGCTGTTGTGCCTGTAGATAGGGCGCCAAGGCACCGTGAAGAGCAGCAACATCTTTCAGGGCAGGGCCCTTCCTTGTGGGAGAAGGAGCCGGACGTTTGCCTTTTCGGCAAGAGGCTCTGCCGCGGCCGAGCGCCATGAGATCTTGCGTCTCTGGGAAAGCACAGATCCCCACTGCTGATGTGCCTGTAGATAGGGCGCCAAGGCACCGTGAAGAGCAGCAAGAGCTTTCAGGGCTGGGCCCCTTCTTTGTGGGAGAAGGAGCCGGACGTTTGCCTTTTCGGCAAGAGGCTCTGCCGCGGCCGAGCGCCATGAGATGTTGCGTCTCTGGGAAAGCACAGATCCCCACTGCTGTTGTGCCTGTAGATAGGGCGCCAAGGCACCGTGAAGAGCAGCTACAGCTTTCAGGGCTGTTTCCTGACTTCGGGAGAAGGAGCCGGACGTTTGCCTTTTCGGCAAGAGGCTCTGCCGCGGGCCGAGCGCCATGAGAAGTTGCGTCTCTGGGAAAGCACAGATCCCCACTGCTGTTGTGCCTGTAGATAGGGCTCCAAGGGTAGGTGAAGAGCAGCAAGAGCTTTCAGGGCTGGGCCCTTCCTTGTGGGAGAAGGAGCCGGACGTTTGCCTTTTCGGCAAGAGGCTCTGCCGCGGCCGAGCGCCATGAGATGTTGCGTCTCTGGGAAAGCACAGATCCCCCACTGCTGTTGTGCCTGTAGATAGGGCGCCAAGGCACCGTGAAGAGCAGCTACAGCTTTCAGGGCTGTTTCCTGACTTCTGGGAGAAGGAGCCGGACGTTTGCCTTTTCGGCAAGAGGCTCTGCCCGCGGCCGAGCGCCATGAGGTGTTGCGTCTCTGGGAAAGCACAGATCCCCAGTGCTGTTGTGCCTGTAGATAGGGCGCCAAGGCACCGTGAACAGCAGCAAGATCTTTCAGGGCTGGACCCTTCACTGTGGGACAAGGAGCCGGACGTTTGCCTTTTCGGCAAGAGGCTCTGCCGCGGCCGAGCGCCATGAGATGTTGCGTCTCTGGGGAAGCACAGATCCCCACTGCTGTTGTGCCTGTCGATAGGGCGCCAAGGGTAGGTGAAGAGCAGCAAGAGCTTTCAGGGCTGGGCCCTTCCTTGTGGGAGAAGGAGCCGGACGTTTGCCTTTTCGTCAAGAGGCTCTGCCGCGGCCGAGCGCCATGAGATGTTGCGTCTCTGGGAAAGCACAGATCCCCACTGCTGTTGTGCCTGTAGATTGGGTGCCAAGGCACCGTGAAGAGCACCAACAGCTTTCAGGGCTGGGCCCTTCCTTGTGGGAGAAGGAGCCGGACGTTTGCCTTTTCGGCAAGAGGCTCTGCCGCGGCCGAGCGCCATGAGAAGTTGCGTCTCTGGGAAAGCACAGATCCCCACTGCTGTTGTGCCTGTAGATAGGGCGCCAAGGGTAGGTGAAGCGCAGCAAGATCTTTCAGGGCTGGACCCTTCCTTGTGGGAGAAGGAGCCGGACGTTTGCCTTTTCGGCAAGAGGCTCTGCCACGGCCGAGCGCCATGAGATATTGCGTCTCTGGGAAAGCACAGATCCCCACTGCTGTTGTGCCTGTAGATAGGGGTGCCAAGGCACCGTTAAGAGCACCAACAGCTTTCAGGGCTGGGCCGTTCCTTGTGGGAGAAGGAGCCGGACGTTTGCCTTTTCGGCAAGAGGCTCTGCCGCGGCCGAGCGCCATGAGATCTTGCGTCTCTGGAAAGCACAGATCCCCACTGCTGATGTGCCCTGTAGATAGGGCGCCAGGCACCGTGAAGAGAACCAACATCTTTCAGGGCTGGGCCCTTCCTTGTGGGAGAAGGAGCCGGACGTTTGCCTTTTTGGCTAGAGGCTCTGCCGCGGCCAAGCGCCATGAGATGTTGCGTCTCTGGGAAAAGCACAGATCCCCACTGCTGTTGTGCCTGTAGATAGGGCGCCAAGGCACCGTGAAGAGCAGCAAGAGCTTTCAGGGCTGGGCCCTTCCTTGTGGGAGAAGGATCCGGACGTTTGCCTTTTCGGCAAGAGGCTCTGCCGCGGCCGAGCGCCATGAGAAGTTGTGTCTCTGGGAAAGCACAGATCCCCAGTGCTGTTGTGCCTGTAGATAGGGCGCCAAGGGTAGGTGAAGAGCAGCAAGAGCTTTCAGGGCTGGGCCCTTCCTTGTGGGAGAAGGAGCCGGACGTTTGCCTTTTCGGCAAGAGGCTCTGCCGCGGCCGAGCGCCATGAGCATGTTGCGTCTCTGTAAAAGCACAGATCCCCCACTGCTGTTGTGCCTGTAGATAGGGTGCCAAGGCACCGTGAAGAGCAGCAAGAGCTTTCAGGGCTGGGCCCTTCCTTGTGGGAGAAGGAGCCGGACGTTTGCCTTTTCGGCAAGAGGCTCTGGCGCGGCCGAGCGCCATGAGATCTTGCGTCTCTGGGAAAGCACAGATCCCCACTGCTGTTGTGCCTGTAGATAGGGCACCAAGGCACCGTGAAGAGCAGCAAGAACTTTCAGGGCTGGGCCCTTCCTTGTGGGAGAAGGAGCCGGACGTTTGCCTTTTCCGGCAAGAGGCTCTGGCGCGGCCGAGCGCCATGAGATGTTGCGTCTCTGGGAAAGCACAGATCCCCACTGCTGTTGTGCCTGTAGAAAGGGCGCCAAGGCACCGTGAAGAGCACCAACAGCTTTCAGGGCTGGGCCCTTCCTTGTGGGAGAAGGAGCTGGACGATTGCCTTTTCGGCAAGAGGCTCTGCCGCGGCCGAGCGCCATGAGAAGTTGTGTCTCTGGGAAAGCACAGATCCCCACTGCTGTTGTGCCTGTAGATAGGGCGCCAAGGGTAAGTGAAGAGCAGCAAGAGCTTTCAGGGCTGGGCCCTTCCTTGTGGGACAAGGAGCCGGACGTTTGCCTTTTCGGCAAGAGGCTCTGCCACGGCCGAGCGCCATGAGATGTTGCGTTTCTGGAAAAGCACAAATCCCCACTGCTGTTGTGCCTGTAGATAGGGCGCCAAAGCACCGTGAAGAGCAGCAAGAGCTTTCAGGGCTGGGCCCTTCCTTGTGGGAGAAGGAGCCGGACGTTTGCCTTTTCGGCAAGAGGCTCTGCCGCGGCCGAGCGCCATGAGATGTTGCGTCTCTGGGAAAGCACAGATCCCCACTGCTGTTGTGTCTCTCGATAGGGCACCAAGGCACCGTGAAGAGCAGCAAGAGCTTTCAGGGCTGGGCCCTTCCTTGTGGGAGAAGGAGCCGGACTTTTCCCTTTTCGGAAGAGGCTCTGCCGCGGCCAAGCGCCATGAGATGTTGCGTCTCTGGGAAAGCACAGATCCCCACTGCTGTTGTGCCTGTAGATAGGGCGCCAAGGCACCGTGAAGAGCAGCAAGAGTTTTCAGGGCTGGGCCCTTCCTTGTGGGAGAAGGAGCCGGACGTTTGTCTTTTCGGCAAGAGGCTCTGCCGCGGCCGAGCGCCATGAGATGTTGCGTCTCTGGGAAAGCACAGATCCCCACTGCTGTTGTGCCTGTAGATAGGGCGCCAAGGCACCGTGAAGAGCAGCAAGAGCTTTCAGGGCTGGGTCCTGACTTCTGGGAGAAGGATCCGGACGTTTGCCTTTTCGGCAAGAGGCTCTGCCGCGGCCGAGCGCCATGTGAAGTTGCGTCTTTGGGAAAGCACAGATCCCCACTGCTGTTGTGCCTGTAGATAGGGCACCAAGGCACCGTGAAGAGCAGCAAGAGCTTTCGGGGCTGGGCCCTTCCTTGTGGGAGAAGGAGCCGGACGTTTGCCTTTTCGGCAAGAGGCTCTGCCGCGGCCGAGCGCCATGAGATCTTGCGTCTCTGGGAAAGCACAGATCCCCACTGCTGTTGTGCCTGTAGATAGGGCGCCAAGGCACCGTGAAGAGCAGCAAGAGCTTTCAGGGCTGGGCCCTTCCTTGTGGGAGAAGGAGCCGGACGATTGTCTTTTCGGCAAGAGACTCTGCCGCGGCCGAGCGCCATGAGAAGTTGCGTCTCTGGGAAAGCACAGATCCCCACTGCTGTTGTGCCTGTAGATAGGGCGCCAAGGCACCGTGAAGAGCAGCAACATCTTTCAGGGCAGGGCCCTTCCTTGTGGGAGAAGGAGCCGGACGTTTGCCTTTTCGGCAAGAGGCTCTGCCGCGGCCGAGCGCCATGAGATCTTGCGTCTCTGGGAAAGCACAGATCCCCACTGCTGATGTGCCTGTAGATAGGGCGCCAAGGCACCGTGAAGAGCAGCAAGAGCTTTCAGGGCTGGGCCCTTCTTTGTGGGAGAAGGAGCCGGACGTTTGCCTTTTCGGCAAGAGGCTCTGCCGCGGCCGAGCGCCATGAGATGTTGCGTCTCTGGGAAAGCACAGATCCCCACTGCTGTTGTGCCTGTAGATAGGGCGCCAAGGCACCGTGAAGAGCAGCTACAGCTTTCAGGGCTGTTTCCTGACTTCTGGGAGAAGGAGCCGGACGTTTGCCTTTTCGGCAAGAGGCTCTGCCGCGGCCGAGCGCCATGAGAAGTTGCGTCTCTGGGAAAGCACAGATCCCCACTGCTGTTGTGCCTGTAGATAGGGCTCCAAGGGTAGGTGAAGAGCAGCAAGAGCTTTCAGGGCTGGGCCCTTCCTTGTGGGAGAAGGAGCCGGACGTTTGCCTTTTCGGCAAGAGGCTCTGCCGCGGCCGAGCGCCATGAGATGTTGCGTCTCTGGGAAAGCACAGATCCCCACTGCTGTTGTGCCTGTAGATAGGGCGCCAAGGCACCGTGAAGAGCAGCTACAGCTTTCAGGGCTGTTTCCTGACTTCTGGGAGAAGGAGCCGGACGTTTGCCTTTTCGGCAAGAGGCTCTGCCGCGGCCGAGCGCCATGAGATGTTGCGTCTCTGGGAAAGCACAGATCCCCACTGCTGTTGTGCCTGTAGATAGGGCGCCAAGGCACCGTGAACAGCAGCAAGATCTTTCAGGGCTGGACCCTTCACTGTGGGACAAGGAGCCGGACGTTTGCCTTTTCGGCAAGAGGCTCTGCCGCGGCCGAGCGCCATGAGATGTTGCGTCTCTGGGGAAGCACAGATCCCCACTGCTGTTGTGCCTGTCGATAGGGCGCCAAGGGTAGGTGAAGAGCAGCAAGAGCTTTCAGGGCTGGGCCCTTCCTTGTGGGAGAAGGAGCCGGACGTTTGCCTTTTCGTCAAGAGGCTCTGCCGTGGCCGAGCGCCATGAGATGTTGCGTCTCTGGGAAAGCACAGATCCCCACTGCTGTTGTGCCTGTAGATAGGGTGCCAAGGCACCGTGAAGAGCACCAACAGCTTTCAGGGCTGGGCCCTTCCTTGTGGGAGAAGGAGCCGGACGTTTGCCTTTTCGGCAAGAGGCTCTGCCGCGGCCGAGCGCCATGAGAAGTTGCGTCTCTGGGAAAGCACAGATCCCCACTGCTGTTGTGCCTGTAGATAGGGCGCCAAGGGTAGGTGAAGCGCAGCAAGATCTTTCAGGGCTGGACCCTTCCTTGTGGGAGAAGGAGCCGGACGTTTGCCTTTTCGGCAAGAGGCTCTGCCTCGGCCGAGCGCCATGAGATATTGCGTCTCTGGGAAAGCACAGATCCCCACTGCTGTTGTGCCTGTCGATAGGGCGCCAAGGGTAGGTGAAGAGCAGCAAGAGCTTTCAGGGCTGGGCCCTTCCTTGTGGGAGAAGGAGCCGGACTTTTCCCTTTTCGGAAGAGGCTCTGCCGTGGCCAAGCGCCATGAGATGTTGCGTCTCTGGGAAAGCACAGATCCCCACTGCTGATGTGCCTGTAGATAGGGCGCCAAGGCACTGTGAAGAGCAGCAAGAGCTTTCAGGGCTGGGCCCTTCTTTGTGGGAGAAGGAGCCGGACGTTTGCCTTTTCGGCAAGAGGCTCTGCCGCGGCCGAGCGCCATGAGAAGTTGTGTCTCTGGGAAAGCACAGATCCCCACTGCTGTTGTGCCTGTAGATAGGGCGCCAAGGGTAGGTGAAGAGCCACAAGAGCTTTCAGGGCTGGGCCCTTCCTTGTGGAGAAGGAGCCGGACGTTTGCCTTTTCGGCAAGAGGCTCTGCCCGCGGCCGAGCGCCATGAGATGTTGCGTTTCTGGAAAAGCACAAATCCCCACTGCTGTTGTGCCTGTAGATAGGGTGCCAAGGCACCGTTAAGAGCAGCAAGAGCTTTCAGGGCTGGGCCCTTCCTTGTGGGAGAAGGAGCCGGACGTTTGCCTTTTCGGCAAGAGGCTCTGCCGCGGCCGAGCGCCATGAGATCTTGCGTCTCTGGGAAAGCACAGATCCCCAGTGCTGTTGTGCCTGTAGATAGGGCGCCAAGGCACCGTGAAGAGAACCAACATCTTTCAGGGCTGGGCCCTTCCTTGTGGGAGAAGGAGCCGGACGTTTGCCTTTTTGGCAAGAGGGCTCTGCCGCGGCCAAGCGCCATGAGATGTTGCGTCTCTGGGAAAGCACAGATCCCCACTGCTGTTGTGCCTGTAGATAGGGTGCCAAGGCACCGTGAAGAGCAGCAAGAGCTTTCAGGGCTGGGCCCTTCTTTGTGGGAGAAGGATCCGGACGTTTGCCTTTTCGGCAAGAGGCTCTGCCGCGGCCGAGCGCCATGAGAAGTTGTGTCTCTGGGAAAGCACAGATCCCCAGTGCTGTTGTGCCTGTAGATAGGGCGCCAAGGGTAGGTGAAGAGCAGCAAGAGCTTTCAGGGCTGGGCCCTTCCTTGTGGGAGAAGGAGCCGGACGTTTGCCTTTTCGGCAAGAGGCTCTGCCGCGGCCGAGCGCCATGAGATGTTGCGTCTCTGTAAAAGCACAGATCCCCACTGCTGTTGTGCCTGTAGATAGGGTGCCAAGGCACCGTGAAGAGCAGCAAGAGCTTTCAGGCTGGGCCCTTCCTTGTGGGAGAAGGAGCCGGACGTTTGCCTTTTCGGCAAGAGGCTCTGGCGCGGCCGAGCGCCATGAGATCTTGCGTCTCTGGGAAAGCACAGATCCCCAGTGCTGTTGTGCCTGTAGATAGGGCACCAAGGCACCGTGAAGAGCAGCAAGATCTTTCAGGGCTGGGCCCTTCCTTGTGGGAGAAGGAGCCGGACGTTTGCCTTTTCGGCAAGAGGCTCTGGCGCGGCCGAGCGCCATGAGATGTTGCGTCTCTGGGAAAGCACAGATCCCCACTGCTGTTGTGCCTGTAGAAAGGGCGCCAAGGCACCGTGAAGAGCACCAACAGCTTTCAGGGCTGGGCCCTTCCTTGTGGGAGAAGGAGCCAGACGTTTGCCTTTTCGGCAAGAGGCTCTGCCGCGGCCGAGCGCCATGAGATGTTGCGTCTCTGGGAAAGCACAGATCCCCACTGCTGTTGTGCCTGTAGATAGGGCGCCAAGGCACCGTGAAGAGCAGCAAGAGCTTTCAGGGCTGTATCCTGACTTCTGGGAGAAGGAGCCGCACGTTTGCCTTTTCGGCAAGAGGCTCTGCCGCGGCCGAGCGCCATGAGATCTTGCGTCTCTGGGAAAGCACAGATCCCCAGTGCTGTTGTGCCTGTAGATAGGTTGCCAAGGCACCGTGAAGAGCAGCAAGATCTTTCAGGGCTGGGCCCTTCCTTGTGGGAGAAGCATCCGGACGATTGCCTTTTCGGCAAGAGGCTCTGCCGCGGCCGAGCGCCATGAGAAGTTGCGTCTCTGGGAAAGCACAGATCCCCAGTGCTGTTGTGCCTGTAGATAGGGCGCCAAGGCACCTTGAAGAGCACCAACAGCTTTCAGGGCTGGGCCCTTCCTTGTGGGAGAAGGAGCCGGACGTTTGCCTTTTCGGCAAGAGGCTCTGCCGCGGCCGAGCGCCATGAGAAGTTGCGTCTCTGGGAAAGCACAGATCCCCACTGCTGTTGTGCCTGTAGATAGGGCGCCAAGGCACCGTGAAGAGCAGCAACATCTTTCAGGGCAGGGCCCTTCCTTGTGGGAGAAGGAGCCGGACGTTTGCCTTTTCGGCAAGAGGCTCTGCTGCGGCCGAGCGCCATGAGATCTTGCATCTCTGGGAAAGCACAGATCCCCACTGCTGATGTGCCTGTAGATAGGGCGCCAAGGCACCGTGAAGAGCAGCAAGAGCTTTCAGGGCTGGGCCCTTCTTTGTGGGAGAAGGAGCCGGACGTTTGCCTTTTCGGCAAGAGGCTCTGCCGCGGCCGAGCGCCATGAGAAGTTGCGTCTCTGGGAAAGCACAGATCCCCACTGCTGTTGTGCCTGTAGATAGGGCTCCAAGGGTAGGTGAAGAGAAGCAAGAGCTTTCAGGGCTGGGCCCTTCCTTGTGGGAGAAGGAGCCGGACGTTTGCCTTTTCGGCAAGAGGCTCTGCCGCGGCCGAGCGCCATGAGATGTTGCGTCTCTGGGAAAGCACAGATCCCCACTGCTGTTGCGCCTGTAGATAGGGCGCCAAGGCACCGTGAAGAGCAGCTACAGCTTTCAGGGCTGTTTCCTGACTTCTGGGAGAAGGAGCCGGACGTTTGCCTTTTCGGCAAGAGGCTCTGCCGCGGCCGAGCGCCATGAGAAGTTGTGTCTCTGGGAAAGCACAGATCCCCAGTGCTGTTGTGCCTGTAGATAGGGCGCCAAGGGTAGGTGAAGAGCAGCAAGAGCTTTCAGGGCTGGGCCCTTCCTTGTGGGAGAAGGAGCCGGACGTTTGCCTTTTCGGCAAGAGGCTCTGCCGCGGCCGAGCGCCATGAGATGTTGCGTTTCTGGAAAAGCACAAATCCCCACTGCTGTTGTGCCTGTAGATAGGGTGCCAAGGCACCGTTAAGAGCACCAACAGCTTTCAGGGCTGTATCCTGACTTCTGGGAGAAGGAGCCGCACGTTTGCCTTTTCGGCAAGAGGCTCTGCCGCGGCCGAGCGCCATGAGATGTTGCGTCTCTGGGAAAGCACAGATCCCCAGTGCTGTTGTGCCTGTAGATAGGTTGCCAAGGCACCGTGAAGAGCAGCAAGATCTTTCAGGGCTGGGCCCTTCCTTGTGGGAGAAGCATCCGGACGATTGCCTTTTCGGCAAGAGGCTCTGCCGCGGCCGAGCGCCATGAGAAGTTGCGTCTCTGGGAAAGCAGAGATCCCCACTGCTGTTGTGCCTGTAGATAGGGCGCCAAGGCACCTTGAAGAGCACCAACAGCTTTCAGGGCTGGGCCCTTCCTTGTGGGAGAAGGAGCCGGACGTTTGCCTTTTCGGCAAGAGGCTCTGCCGCGGCCGAGCGCCATGAGAAGTTGCGTCTCTGGGAAAGCACAGATCCCCACTGCTGTTGTGCCTGTAGATAGGGCGCCAAGGCACCGTGAAGAGCAGCAACATCTTTCAGGGCAGGGCCCTTCCTTGTGGGAGAAGGAGCCGGACGTTTGCCTTTTCGGCAAGAGGCTCTGCCGCGGCCGAGCGCCATGAGATCTTGCGTCTCTGGGAAAGCACAGATCCCCACTGCTGATGTGCCTGTAGATAGGGTGCCAAGGCACCGTGAAGAGCAGCAAGAGCTTTCAGGGCTGGGCCCTTCTTTGTGGGAGAAGGAGCCGGACGTTTGCCTTTTCGGCAAGAGGCTCTGCCGCGGCCGAGCGCCATGAGAAGTTGCGTCTCTGGGAAAGCACAGATCCCCACTGCTGTTGTGCCTGTAGATAGGGCTCCAAGGGTAGGTGAAGAGAAGCAAGAGCTTTCAGGGCTGGGCCCTTCCTTGTGGGAGAAGGAGCCGGACGTTTGCCTTTTCGGCAAGAGGCTCTGCCGCGGCCGAGCGCCATGAGATGTTGCGTCTCTGGGAAAGCACAGATCCCCAGTGCTGTTGTGCCTGTAGATAGGGCGCCAAGGGTAGGTGAAGAGCAGCAAGAGCTTTCAGGGCTGGGCCCTTCCTTGTGGGAGAAGGAGCCGGACGTTTGCCTTTTCGGCAAGAGGCTCTGCCGCGGCCGAGCGCCATGAGATGTTGCGTCTCTGTAAAAGCACAGATCCCCACTGCTGTTGTGCCTGTAGATAGGGTGCCAAGGCACCGTGAAGAGCAGCAAGAGCTTTCAGGGCTGGGCCCTTCCTTGTGGGAGAAGGAGCCGGACGTTTGCCTTTTCGGCAAGAGGCTCTGGCGCTGCCGAGCGCCATGAGATCTTGCGTCTCTGGGAAAGCACAGATCCCCAGTGCTGTTGTGCCTGTAGATAGGGCACCAAGGCACCGTGAAGAGCAGCAAGATCTTTCAGGGCTGGGCCCTTCCTTGTGGGAGAAGGAGCCGGACGTTTGCCTTTTCGGCAAGAGGCTCTGGCGCGGCCGAGCGCCATGAGATGTTGCGTCTCTGGGAAAGCACAGATCCCCACTGCTGTTGTGCCTGTAGAAAGGGCGCCAAGGCACCGTGAAGAGCACCAACAGCTTTCAGGGCTGGGCCCTTCCTTGTGGGAGAAGGAGCCAGACGTTTGCCTTTTCGGCAAGAGGCTCTGCCGCGGCCGAGCGCCATGAGATCTTGCGTCTCTGGGAAAGCACAGATCCCCACTGCTGTTGTGCGTGTAGATAGGGCGCCAAGGCACCGTGAAGAGCAGCAACATCTTTCAGGGCAGGGCCCTTCCTTGTGGGAGAAGGAGCCGGACGTTTGCCTTTTCGGCAAGAGGCTCTGCCGCGGCCGAGCGCCATGAGATCTTGCGTCTCTGGGAAAGCACAGATCCCCACTGCTGATGTGCCTGTAGATAGGGTGCCAAGGCACCGTGAAGAGCAGCAAGAGCTTTCAGGGCTGGGCCCTTCTTTGTGGGAGAAGGAGCCGGACGTTTGCCTTTTCGGCAAGAGGCTCTGCCGCGGCCGAGCGCCATGAGAAGTTGCGTCTCTGGGAAAGCACAGATCCCCACTGCTGTTGTGCCTGTAGATAGGGCTCCAAGGGTAGGTGAAGCGCAGCAAGATCTTTCAGGGCTGGGCCCTTCCTTGTGGGAGAAGGAGCCGGACGTTTGCCTTTTCGGCAAGAGGCTCTGCCGCGGCCGAGCGCCATGAGATGTTGCGTCTCTGGGAAAGCACAGATCCCCAGTACTGTTGTGCCTGTAGATAGGGCGCCAAGGGTAGGTGAAGAGCAGCAAGAGCTTTCAGGGCTGGGCCCTTCCTTGTGGGAGAAGGAGCCGGACGTTTGCCTTTTCGGCAAGAGGCTCTGCCGCGGCCGAGCGCCATGAGATGTTGCGTCTCTGTAAAAGCACAGATCCCCACTGCTGTTGTGCCTGTAGATAGGGTGCCAAGGCACCGTGAAGAGCAGCAAGAGCTTTCAGGGCTGGGCCCTTCCTTGTGGGAGAAGGAGCCGGACGTTTGCCTTTTCGGCAAGAGGCTCTGCCGCGGCCGAGCGCCATGAGATCTTGCGTCTCTGGGAAAGCACAGATCCCCAGTGCTGTTGTGCCTGTAGATAGGGCACCAAGGCACCGTGAAGAGCAGCAAGATCTTTCAGGGCTGGGCCCTTCCTTGTGGGAGAAGGAGCCGGACGTTTGCCTTTTCGGCAAGAGGCTCTGGCGCGGCCGAGCGCCATGAGATGTTGCGTCTCTGGGAAAGCACAGATCCCCACTGCTGTTGTGCCTGTAGAAAGGGCGCCAAGGCACCGTGAAGAGCACCAACAGCTTTCAGGGCTGGGCCCTTCCTTGTGGGAGAAGGAGCCAGACGTTTGCCTTTTCGGCAAGAGGCTCTGCCGCGGCCGAGCGCCATGAGATCTTGCGTCTCTGGGAAAGCACAGATCCCCACTGCTGTTGTGCGTGTAGATAGGGCGCCAAGGCACCGTGAAGAGCAGCAAGAGCTTTCAGGGCTGTATCCTGACTTCTGGGAGAAGGAGCCGCACGTTTGCCTTTTCGGCAAGAGGCTCTGCCGCGGCCGAGCGCCATGAGATCTTGCGTCTCTGGGAAAGCACAGATCCCCAGTGCTGTTGTGCCTGTAGATAGGTTGCCAAGGCACCGTGAAGAGCAGCAAGATCTTTCAGGGCTGGGCCCTTCCTTGTGGGAGAAGCATCCGGACGATTGCCTTTTCGGCAAGAGGCTCTGCCGCGGCCGAGCGCCATGAGAAGTTGCGTCTCTGGGAAAGCAGAGATCCCCAGTGCTGTTGTGCCTGTAGATAGGTTGCCAAGGCACCTTGAAGAGCACCAACAGCTTTAAGGGCTGGGCCCTTCCTTGTGGGAGAAGGAGCCGGACGTATGCCTTTTCGGCAAGAGGCTCTGCCGCGGCCGAGCGCCATGAGAAGTTGCGTCTCTGGGAAAGCACAGATCCCCACTGCTGTTGTGCCTGTAGATAGGGCGCCAAGGCACCGTGAAGAGCAGCAACATCTTTCAGGGCAGGGCCCTTCCTTGTGGGAGAAGGAGCCGGACGTTTGCCTTTTCGGCAAGAGGCTCTGCCGCGGCCGAGCGCCATGAGATCTTGCGTCTCTGGGAAAGCACAGATCCCCACTGCTGATGTGCCTGTAGATAGGGCGCCAAGGCACCGTGAAGAGCAGCAAGAGCTTTCAGGGCTGGGCCCTTCTTTGTGGGAGAAGGAGCCGGACGTTTGCCTTTTCGGCAAGAGGCTCTGCCGCGGCCGAGCGCCATGAGAAGTTGTGTCTCTGGGAAAGCACAGATCCCCAGTGCTGTTGTGCCTGTAGATAGGGCGCCAAGGGTAGGTGAAGAGCAGCAAGAGCTTTCAGGGCTGGGCCCTTCCTTGTGGGAGAAGGAGCCGGACGTTTGCCTTTTCGGCAAGAGGCTCTGGCGCGGCCGAGCGCCATGAGATGTTGCGTTTCTGGAAAAGCACAAATCCCCACTGCTGTTGTGCCTGTAGATAGGGTGCCAAGGCACCGTTAAGAGCACCAACAGCTTTCAGGGCTGTATCCTGACTTCTGGGAGAAGGAGCCGCACGTTTGCCTTTTCGGCAAGAGGCTCTGCCGCGGCCGAGCGCCATGAGATCTTGCGTCTCTGGGAAAGCACAGATCCCCACTGCTGTTGTGCCTGTAGATAGGTTGCCAAGGCACCGTGAAGAGCAGCAAGATCTTTAAGGGCTGGGCCCTTCCTTGTGGGAGAAGCATCCGGACGATTGCCTTTTCGGCAAGAGGCTCTGCCGCGGCCGAGCGCCATGAGAAGTTGCGTCTCTGGGAAAGCAGAGATCCCCACTGCTGTTGTGCCTGTAGATAGGGCGCCAAGGCACCTTGAAGAGCACCAACAGCTTTCAGGGCTGGGCCCTTCCTTGTGGGAGAAGGAGCCGGACGTTTGCCTTTTCGGCAAGAGGCTCTGCCGCGGCCGAGCGCCATGAGAAGTTGCGTCTCTGGGAAAGCACAGATCCCCACTGCTGATGTGCCTGTAGATAGGGCGCCAAGGCACCGTGAAGAGCAGCAAGAGCTTTCAGGGCTGGGCCCTTCTTTGTGGGAGAAGGAGCCGGACGTTTGCCTTTTCGGCAAGAGGCTCTGCCCGGTCGAGCGCCATGAGAAGTTGCGTCTCTGGGAAAGCACAGATCCCCACTGCTGTTGTGCCTGTAGATAGGGCTCCAAGGGTAGGTGAAGAGAAGCAAGAACTTCAGGGCTGGGCCCTTCCTTGTGGGAGAAGGAGCCGGACGTTTGCCTTTTCGGCAAGAGGCTCTGCCGCGGCCGAGCGCCATGAGATGTTGCGTCTCTGGGAAAGCACAGATCCCCACTGCTGTTGTGCCTGTAGATAGGGCGCCAAGGCACCGTGAAGAGCAGCTACAGCTTTCAGGGCTGTTTCCTGACTTCTGGGAGAAGGAGCCGGACGTTTGCCTTTTCGGCAAGAGGCTCTGCCGCGGCCGAGCGCCATGAGAAGTTGCGTCTCTGGGAAAGCACAGATCCCCACTGCTGTTGTGCCTGTAGATAGGGCTCCAAGGGTAGGTGAAGAGCAGCAAGAGCTTTCAGGGCTGGGCCCTTCCTTGTGGGAGAAGGAGCCGGACGTTTGCCTTTTCGGCAAGAGGCTCTGCCGCGGCCGAGCGCCATGAGATGTTGCGTCTCTGGGAAAGCACAGATCCCCACTGCTGTTGTGCCTGTAGATAGGGCGCCAAGGCACCGTGAAGAGCAGCAAGAGCTTTCAGGGCTGGGCCGTTCCTTGTGGGAGAAGGAGCCGGACGTTTGCCTTTTCGGCAAGAGGCTCTGCCGCGGCCGAGCGCCATGAGGTGTTGCGTCTCTGGGAAAGCACAGATCCCCACTGCTGTTGTGCCTGTAGATAGGGCGCCAAGGCACCGTGAAGAGCAGCAAGATCTTTCAGGGCTGGACCCTTCACTGTGGGACAAGGAGCCGGACGTTTGCCTTTTCGGCAAGAGGCTCTGCCGCGGCCGAGCGCCATGAGATGTTGCGTCTCTGGGGAAGCACAGATCCCCACTGCTGTTGTGCCTGTCGATAGGGCGCCAAGGGTAGGTGAAGAGCAGCAAGAGCTTTCAGGGCTGTGCCCTTCCTTGTGGGAGAAGGAGCCGGACTTTCCCCTTTTCGGAAGAGGCTCTGCCGTGGCCAAGCGCCATGAGATGTTGCGTCTCTGGGAAAGCACAGATCCCCACTGGTGTTGTGCCTGTAGATAGGGCGCCAAGGGTAGGTGAAGAGCAGCAAGAGCTTTCAGGGCTGGACCCTTCCTTGTGGGACAAGGAGCCGGATGTTTGCCTTTTGGGCAAGAGGATCTGCCGCGGCCGAGCGCCATGAGATGTTGCGTCTCTGGGAAAGCACCAATCCCCACTGCTGTTGTGCCTGTAGATAGGGCGCCAAGGCACCGTGAAGAGCAGCAAGAGCTTTCAGGGCTGGGTCCTGACTTCTGGGAGAAGGAGCCGGACGTTTGCCTTTTCGGCAAGAGGCTCTGCCGCGGCCGAGCGCCATGTGAAGTTGCGTTTCTGGGAAAGCACAGATCCCCACTGCTGTTGTGCCTGTAGATAGGGCACCAAGGGTAGGTGAAGAGCAGCAAGAGCTTTCAGGGCTGGGCCCTTCCTTGTGGGAGAAGGAGCCGGACGTTTGCCTTTTCGGCAAGAGGCTCTGCCGCGGCCGAGCGCCATGAGATGTTGCGTCTCTGGGAAAGCACAGATCCCCACTGCTGTTGTGCCTGTAGATAGGGTGCCAAGGCACCGTGAAGAGCACCAACAGCTTTCAGGGCTGGGCCCTTCCTTGTGGGAGAAGGAGCCGGACGTTTGCCTTTTCGGCAAGAGGCTCTGCCGCGGCCGAGCGCCATGAGAAGTTGCGTCTCTGGGAAAGCACAGATCCCCACTGCTGTTGTGCCTGTAGATAGGGCGCCAAGGGTAGGTGAAGCGCAGCAAGATCTTTCAGGGCTGGACCCTTCCTTGTGGGAGAAGGAGCCGGACGTTTGCCTTTTCGGCAAGAGGCTCTGCCGCGGCCGAGCGCCATGAGAAGTTGCGTCTCTGGGAAAGCACAGATCCCCACTGCTGTTGTGCCTGTAGATAGGGCGCCAAGGCACCGTGAAGAGCAGCAACATCTTTCAGGGCAGGGCCCTTCCTTGTGGGAGAAGGAGCCGGACGTTTGCCTTTTCGGCAAGAGGCTCTGCCGCGGCCGAGCGCCATGAGATCTTGCGTCTCTGGGAAAGCACAGATCCCCACTGCTGATGTGCCTGTAGATAGGGCGCCAAGGCACCGTGAAGAGCAGCAAGAGCTTTCAGGGCTGGGCCCTTCTTTGTGGGAGAAGGAGCCGGACGTTTGCCTTTTCGGCAAGAGGCTCTGCCGCGGCCGAGCGCCATGAGAAGTTGCGTCTCTGGGAAAGCACAGATCCCCACTGCTGTTGTGCCTGTAGATAGGGCTCCAAGGGTAGGTGAAGAGAAGCAAGAGCTTTCAGGGCTGGGCCCTTCCTTGTGGGAGAAGGAGCCGGACGTTTGCCTTTTCGGCAAGAGGCTCTGCCGCGGCCGAGCGCCATGAGATGTTGCGTCTCTGGGAAAGCACAGATCCCCAGTGCTGTTGTGCCTGTAGATAGGGCGCCAAGGCACCGTGAAGAGCAGCAAGAGCTTTCAGGGCTGGGCCCTTCCTTGTGGGAGAAGGAGCCGGACGTTTGCCTTTTCGGCAAGAGGCTCTGCCGCGGCCGAGCGCCATGAGATGTTGCGTCTCTGTAAAAGCACAGATCCCCACTGCTGTTGTGCCTGTAGATAGGGTGCCAAGGCACCGTGAAGAGCAGCAAGAGCTTTCAGGGCTGGGCCCTTCCTTGTGGGAGAAGGAGCCGGACGTTTGCCTTTTCGGCAAGAGGCTCTGGCGCGGCCGAGCGCCATGAGATCTTGCGTCTCTGGGAAAGCACAGATCCCCAGTGCTGTTGTGCCTGTAGATAGGGCACCAAGGCACCGTGAAGAGCAGCAAGAGCTTTCAGGGTTGGGCCCTTCCTTGTGGGAGAAGGAGCCGGACGTTTGCCTTTTCGGCAAGAGGCTCTGGCGCGGCCGAGCGCCATGAGATGTTGCGTCTCTGGGAAAGCACAGATCCCCACTGCTGTTGTGCCTGTAGAAAGGGCGCCAAGGCACCGTGAAGAGCACCAACAGCTTTCAGGGCTGGGCCCTTCCTTGTGGGAGAAGGAGCCAGACGTTTGCCTTTTCGGCAAGAGGCTCTGCCGCGGCCGAGCGCCATGAGATCTTGCGTCTCTGGGAAAGCACAGATCCCCACTGCTGTTGTGCCTGTAGATAGGGCGCCAAGGCACCGTGAAGAGCAGCAAGAGCTTTCAGGGCTGTATCCTGACTTCTGGGAGAAGGAGCCGCACGTTTGCCTTTTCGGCAAGAGGCTCTGCCGCGGCCGAGCGCCATGAGATGTTGCGTCTCTGGGAAAGCACAGATCCCCAGTGCTGTTGTGCCTGTAGATAGGTTGCCAAGGCACCGTGAAGAGCAGCAAGATCTTTCAGGGCTGGGCCCTTCCTTGTGGGAGAAGCATCCGGACGATTGCCTTTTCGGCAAGAGGCTCTGCCGCGGCCGAGCGCCATGAGAAGTTGCGTCTCTGGGAAAGCAGAGATCCCCAGTGCTGTTGTGCCTGTAGATAGGTTGCCAAGGCACCTTGAAGAGCACCAACAGCTTTCAGGGCTGGGCCCTTCCTTGTGGGAGAAGGAGCCGGACGTATGCCTTTTCGGCAAGAGGCTCTGCCGCGGCCGAGCGCCATGAGAAGTTGCGTCTCTGGGAAAGCACAGATCCCCACTGCTGTTGTGCCTGTAGATAGGGCGCCAAGGCACCGTGAAGAGCAGCAACATCTTTCAGGGCAGGGCCCTTCCTTGTGGGAGAAGGAGCCGGACGTTTGCCTTTTCGGCAAGAGGCTCTGCCGCGGCCGAGCGCCATGAGATCTTGCGTCTCTGGGAAAGCACAGATCCCCACTGCTGATGTGCCTGTAGATAGGGCGCCAAGGCACCGTGAAGAGCAGCAAGAGCTTTCAGGGCTGGGCCCTTCTTTGTGGGAGAAGGAGCCGGACGTTTGCCTTTTCGGCAAGAGGCTCTGCCGCGGCCGAGCGCCATGAGAAGTTGCGTCTCTGGGAAAGCACAGATCCCCACTGCTGTTGTGCCTGTAGATAGGGCTCCAAGGGTAGGTGAAGAGAAGCAAGAGCTTTCAGGGCTGGGCCCTTCCTTGTGGGAGAAGGAGCCGGACGTTTGCCTTTTCGGCAAGAGGCTCTGGCGCGGCCGAGCGCCATGAGATGTTGCGTCTCTGGGAAAGCACAGATCCCCACTGCTGTTGTGCCTGTAGATAGGGCGCCAAGGCACCGTGAAGAGCAGCTACAGCTTTCAGGGCTGTTTTCTGACTTCTGGGAGAAGGAGCCGGACGTTTGCCTTTTCGGCAAGAGGCTCTGCCGCGGCCGAGCGCCATGAGAAGTTGTGTCTCTGGGAAAGCACAGATCTCCAGTGCTGTTGTGCCTGTAGATAGGGCGCCAAGGGTAGGTGAAGAGCAGCAAGAGCTTTCAGGGCTGGGCCCTTCCTTGTGGGAGAAGCATCCGGACGATTGCCTTTTCGGCAAGAGGCTCTGCCGCGGCCGAGCGCCATGAGAAGTTGCGTCTCTGGGAAAGCAGAGATCCCCACTGCTGTTGTGCCTGTAGATAGGGCGCCAAGGCACCTTGAAGAGCACCAACAGCTTTCAGGGCTGGGCCCTTCCTTGTGGGAGAAGGAGCCGGACGTTTGCCTTTTCGGCAAGAGGCTCTGCCGCGGCCGAGCGCCATGAGAAGTTGCGTCTCTGGGAAAGCACAGATCCCCAGTGCTGTTGTGCCTGTAGATAGGGCGCCAAGGCACCGTGAAGAGCAGCAACATCTTTCAGGGCAGGGCCCTTCCTTGTGGGAGAAGGAGCCGGACGTTTGCCTTTTCGGCAAGAGGCTCTGCCGCGGCCGAGCGCCATGAGATCTTGCGTCTCTGGGAAAGCACAGATCCCCACTGCTGATGTGCCTGTAGATAGGGCGCCAAGGCACCGTGAAGAGCAGCAAGAGCTTTCAGGGCTGGGCCCTTCTTTGTGGGAGAAGGAGCCAGACGTTTGCCTTTTCGGCAAGAGGCTCTGCCGCGGCCGAGCGCCATGAGAAGTTGCGTCTCTGGGAAAGCACAGATCCCCACTGCTGTTGTGCCTGTAGATAGGGCTCCAAGGGTAGGTGAAGAGAAGCAAGAGCTTTCAGGGCTGGGCCCTTCCTTGTGGGAGAAGGAGCCGGACGTTTGCCTTTTCGGCAAGAGGCTCTGCCGCGGCCGAGCGCCATGAGATGTTGCGTCTCTGGGAAAGCACAGATCCCCACTGCTGTTGTGCCTGTAGATAGGGCGCCAAGGCACCGTGAAGAGCAGCTACAGCTTTCAGGGCTGTTTCCTGACTTCTGGGAGAAGGAGCCGGACGTTTGCCTTTTCGAAAAGAGGCCCTGCCGCGGCCGAGCGCCATGAGAAGTTGCGTCTCTGGGAAAGCACAGATCCCCACTGCTGTTGTGCCTGTAGATAGGGCTCCAAGGGTAGGTGAAGAGCAGCAAGAGCTTTCAGGGCTGGGCCCTTCCTTGTGGGAGAAGGAGCCGGACGTTTGCCTTTTCGGCAAGAGGCTCTGCCGCGGCCGAGCGCCATGAGATCTTGCGTCTCTGGGAAAGCACAGATCCCCACTGCTGATGTGCCTGTAGATAGGGCGCCAAGGCACCGTGAAGAGCAGCAAGAGCTTTCAGGGCTGGGCCCTTCTTTGTGGGAGAAGGAGCCGGACGTTTGCCTTTTCGGCAAGAGGCTCTGCCGCGGCCGAGCGCCATGAGAAGTTGCGTCTCTGGGAAAGCACAGATCCCCACTGCTGTTGTGCCTGTAGATAGGGCTCCAAGGGTAGGTGAAGAGAAGCAAGAGCTTTCAGGGCTGGGCCCTTCCTTGTGGGAGAAGGAGCCGGACGTTTGCCTTTTCGGCAAGAGGCTCTGCCGCGGCCGAGCGCCATGAGATGTTGCGTCTCTGGGAAAGCACAGATCCCCACTGCTGTTGTGCCTGTAGATAGGGCGCCAAGGCACCGTGAAGAGCAGCTACAGCTTTCAGGGCTGTTTCCTGACTTCTGGGAGTATGAGCCGGACGTTTGCCTTTTCGGCAAGAGGCTCTGCCGCGGCCGAGCGCCATGAGAAGTTGTGTCTCTGGGAAAGCACAGATCCCCAGTGCTGTTGTGCCTGTAGATAGGGCGCCAAGGGTAGGTGAAGAGCAGCAAGAGCTTTCAGGGCTGGGCCCTTCCTTGTGGGAGAAGCATCCGGACGATTGCCTTTTCGGCAAGAGGCTCTGCCGCGGCCGAGCGCCATGAGAAGTTGCGTCTCTGGGAAAGCAGAGATCCCCACTGCTGTTGTGCCTGTAGATAGGGCGCCAAGGCACCTTGAAGAGCACCAACAGCTTTCAGGGCTGGGCCCTTCCTTGTGGGAGAAGGAGCCGGACGTTTGCCTTTTCGGCAAGAGGCTCTGCCGCGGCCGAGCGCCATGAGAAGTTGCGTCTCTGGGAAAGCACAGATCCCCACTGCTGTTGTGCCTGTAGATAGGGCGCCAAGGCACCGTGAAGAGCAGCAACATCTTTCAGGGCAGGGCCCTTCCTTGTGGGAGAAGGAGCCGGACGTTTGCCTTTTCGGCAAGAGGCTCTGCCGCGGCCGAGCGCCATGAGATGTTGCGTCTCTGGGAAAGCACAGATCCCCACTGCTGATGTGCCTGTAGATAGGGCGCCAAGGCACCGTGAAGAGCAGCAAGAGCTTTCAGGGCTGGGCCCTTCTTTGTGGGAGAAGGAGCCAGACGTTTGCCTTTTCGGCAAGAGGCTCTGCCGCGGCCGAGCGCCATGAGAAGTTGCGTCTCTGGGAAAGCACAGATCCCCACTGCTGTTGTGCCTGTAGATAGGGCTCCAAGGGTAGGTGAAGAGAAGCAAGAGCTTTCAGGGCTGGGCCCTTCCTTGTGGGAGAAGGAGCCGGACGTTTGCCTTTTCGGCAAGAGGCTCTGCCGCGGCCGAGCGCCATGAGATGTTGCGTCTCTGGGAAAGCACAGATCCCCACTGCTGTTGTGCCTGTAGATAGGGCGCCAAGGCACCGTGAAGAGCAGCTACAGCTTTCAGGGCTGTTTCCTGACTTCTGGGAGAAGGAGCCGGACGTTTGCCTTTTCGAAAAGAGGCCCTGCCGCGGCCGAGCGCCATGAGAAGTTGCGTCTCTGGGAAAGCACAGATCCCCACTGCTGTTGTGCCTGTAGATAGGGCTCCAAGGGTAGGTGAAGAGCAGCAAGAGCTTTCAGGGCTGGGCCCTTCCTTGTGGGAGAAGGAGCCGGACGTTTGCCTTTTCGGCAAGAGGCTCTGCCGCGGCCGAGCGCCATGAGATGTTGCGTCTCTGGGAAAGCACAGATCCCCACTGCTGTTGTGCCTGTAGATAGGGCGCCAAGGCACCGTGAAGAGCAGCTACAGCTTTCAGGGCTGTTTCCTGACTTCTGGGAGAAGGAGCCGGACGTTTGCCTTTTCGGCAAGAGGCTCTGCCGCGGCCGAGCGCCATGAGGTGTTGCGTCTCTGGGAAAGCACAGATCCCCACTGCTGTTGTGCCTGTAGATAGGGCGCCAAGGCACCGTGAAGAGCAGCAAGATCTTTCAGGGCTGGACCCTTCACTGTGGGACAAGGAGCCGGACGTTTGCCTTTTCGGCAAGAGGCTCTGCCGCGGCCGAGCGCCATGAGATGTTGCGTCTCTGGGAAAGCACAGATCCCCACTGCTGTTGTGCCTGTCGATAGGGCGCCAAGGGTAGGTGAAGAGCAGCAAGAGCTTTCAGGGCTGTGCCCTTCCTTGTGGGAGAAGGAGCCGGACTTTCCCCTTTTCGGAAGAGGCTCTGCCGTGGCCAAGCGCCATGAGATGTTGCGTCTCTGGGAAAGCACAGATCCCCACTGGTGTTGTGCCTGTAGATAGGGCGCCAAGGGTAGGTGAAGAGCAGCAAGAGCTTTCAGGGCTGGACCCTTCCTTGTGGGACAAGGAGCCGGATGTTTGCCTTTTGGGCAAGAGGATCTGCCGCGGCCGAGCGCCATGAGATGTTGCGTCTCTGGGAAAGCACCAATCCCCACTGCTGTTGTGCCTGTAGATAGGGCGCCAAGGCACCGTGAAGAGCAGCAAGAGCTTTCAGGGCTGGGTCCTGACTTCTGGGAGAAGGAGCCGGACGTTTGCCTTTTCGGCAAGAGGCTCTGCCGCGGCCGAGCGCCATGTGAAGTTGCGTTTCTGGGAAAGCACAGATCCCCACTGCTGTTGTGCCTGTAGATAGGGCACCAAGGGTAGGTGAAGAGCAGCAAGAGCTTTCAGGGCTGGGCCCTTCCTTGTGGGAGAAGGAGCCGGACGTTTGCCTTTTCGGCAAGAGGCTCTGCCGCGGCCGAGCGCCATGAGATGTTGCGTCTCTGGGAAAGCACAGATCCCCACTGCTGTTGTGCCTGTAGATAGGGTGCCAAGGCACCGTGAAGAGCACCAACAGCTTTCAGGGCTGGGCCCTTCCTTGTGGGAGAAGGAGCCGGACGTTTGCCTTTTCGGCAAGAGGCTCTGCCGCGGCCGAGCGCCATGAGAAGTTGCGTCTCTGGGAAAGCACAGATCCCCACTGCTGTTGTGCCTGTAGATAGGGCGCCAAGGGTAGGTGAAGCGCAGCAAGATCTTTCAGGGCTGGACCCTTCCTTGTGGGAGAAGGAGCCGGACGTTTGCCTTTTCGGCAAGAGGCTCTGCCACGGCCGAGCGCCATGAGAAGTTGCGTCTCTGGGAAAGCACAGATCCCCACTGCTGTTGTGCCTGTCGATAGGGTGCCAAGGGTAGGTGAAGAGCAGCAAGATCTTTCAGGGCTGGGCCCTTCCTTGTGGGAGAAGGAGCCGGACTTTTCCCTTTTCGGAAGAGGCTCTGCCGTGGCCAAGCGCCATGAGATGTTGCGTCTCTGGGAAAGCACAGATCCCCAGTGCTGTTGTGCCTGTAGATAGGGCGCCAAGGCACCTTGAAGAGCACCAACAGCTTTCAGGGCTGGACCCTTCCTTGTGGGAGAAGGAGCCGGACGTTTGCCTTTTCGGCAAGAGGCTCTGCCGCGGCTGAGCGCCATGAGATGTTGCGTCTCTGGGAAAGCACAGATCCCCACTGCTGTTGTGCCTGTAGATAGGGCGCCAAGGCACCGTGAAGAGCACCAACAGCTTTCAGGGCTGGGCCCTTCCTTGTGGGAGAAGGAGCTGGACGATTGCCTTTTCGGCAAGAGGCTCTGCCGCGGCCGAGCGCCATGAGATCTTGCGTCTCTGGAAAAGCACAGATCCCCACTGCTGATGTGCCTGTAGATAGGGCGCCAAGGCACTGTGAAGAGCAGCAAGAGCTTTCAGGGCTGGGCCCTTCTTTGTGGGAGAAGGAGCCGGACGTATGCCTTTTCGGCAAGAGGCTCTGCCGCGGCCGAGCGCCATGAGAAGTTGTGTCTCTGGGAAAGCACAGATCCCCAGTGCTGTTGTGCCTGTAGATAGGGCGCCAAGGGTAGGTGAAGAGCAGCAAGAGCTTTCAGGGCTGGGCCCTTCCTTGTGGGAGAAGGAGCCGGACGTTTGCCTTTTCGGCAAGAGGCTCTGCCGCGGCCGAGCGCCATGAGATGTTGCGTTTCTGGAAAAGCACAAATCCCCACTGCTGTTGTGCCTGTAGATAGGGTGCCAAGGCACCGTTAAGAGCACCAACAGCTTTCAGGGCTGGGCCGTTCCTTGTGGGAGAAGGAGCCGGACGTTTGCCTTTTCGGCAAGAGGCTCTGCCGCGGCCGAGCGCCATGAGATCTTGCGTCTCTGGGAAAGCACAGATCCCCACTGCTGTTGTGCCTGTAGATAGGGCGCCAAGGCACCGTGAAGAGCAGCTACAGCTTTCAGGGCTGTTTCCTGACTTCTGGGAGTATGAGCCGGACGTTTGCCTTTTCGGCAAGAGGCTCTGCCGCGGCCGAGCGCCATGAGAAGTTGTGTCTCTGGGAAAGCACAGATCCCCAGTGCTGTTGTGCCTGTAGATAGGGCGCCAAGGGTAGGTGAAGAGCAGCAAGAGCTTTCAGGGCTGGGCCCTTCCTTGTGGGAGAAGCATCCGGACGATTGCCTTTTCGGCAAGAGGCTCTGCCGCGGCCGAGCGCCATGAGAAGTTGCGTCTCTGGGAAAGCAGAGATCCCCACTGCTGTTGTGCCTGTAGATAGGGCGCCAAGGCACCTTGAAGAGCACCAACAGCTTTCAGGGCTGGGCCCTTCCTTGTGGGAGAAGGAGCCGGACGTTTGCCTTTTCGGCAAGAGGCTCTGCCGCGGCCGAGCGCCATGAGAAGTTGCGTCTCTGGGAAAGCACAGATCCCCACTGCTGTTGTGCCTGTAGATAGGGCGCCAAGGCACCGTGAAGAGCAGCAACATCTTTCAGGGCAGGGCCCTTCCTTGTGGGAGAAGGAGCCGGACGTTTGCCTTTTCGGCAAGAGGCTCTGCCGCGGCCGAGCGCCATGAGATGTTGCGTCTCTGGGAAAGCACAGATCCCCACTGCTGATGTGCCTGTAGATAGGGCGCCAAGGCACCGTGAAGAGCAGCAAGAGCTTTCAGGGCTGGGCCCTTCTTTGTGGGAGAAGGAGCCAGACGTTTGCCTTTTCGGCAAGAGGCTCTGCCGCGGCCGAGCGCCATGAGAAGTTGCGTCTCTGGGAAAGCACAGATCCCCACTGCTGTTGTGCCTGTAGATAGGGCTCCAAGGGTAGGTGAAGAGAAGCAAGAGCTTTCAGGGCTGGGCCCTTCCTTGTGGGAGAAGGAGCCGGACGTTTGCCTTTTCGGCAAGAGGCTCTGCCGCGGCCGAGCTCCATGAGATGTTGCGTCTCTGGGAAAGCACAGATCCCCACTGCTGTTGTGCCTGTAGATAGGGCGCCAAGGCACCGTGAAGAGCAGCTACAGCTTTCAGGGCTGTTTCCTGACTTCTGGGAGAAGGAGCCGGACGTTTGCCTTTTCGAAAAGAGGCCCTGCCGCGGCCGAGCGCCATGAGAAGTTGCGTCTCTGGGAAAGCACAGATCCCCACTGCTGTTGTGCCTGTAGATAGGGCTCCAAGGGTAGGTGAAGAGCAGCAAGAGCTTTCAGGGCTGGGCCCTTCCTTGTGGGAGAAGGAGCCGGACGTTTGCCTTTTCGGCAAGAGGCTCTGCCGCGGCCGAGCGCCATGAGATGTTGCGTCTCTGGGAAAGCACAGATCCCCACTGCTGTTGTGCCTGTAGATAGGGCGCCAAGGCACCGTGAAGAGCAGCTACAGCTTTCAGGGCTGTTTCCTGACTTCTGGGAGAAGGAGCCGGACGTTTGCCTTTTCGGCAAGAGGCTCTGCCGCGGCCGAGCGCCATGAGGTGTTGCGTCTCTGGGAAAGCACAGATCCCCACTGCTGTTGTGCCTGTAGATAGGGCGCCAAGGCACCGTGAAGAGCAGCAAGATCTTTCAGGGCTGGACCCTTCACTGTGGGACAAGGAGCCGGACGTTTGCCTTTTCGGCAAGAGGCTCTGCCGCGGCCGAGCGCCATGAGATGTTGCGTCTCTGGGGAAGCACAGATCCCCACTGCTGTTGTGCCTGTCGATAGGGCGCCAAGGGTAGGTGAAGAGCAGCAAGAGCTTTCAGGGCTGTGCCCTTCCTTGTGGGAGAAGGAGCCGGACTTTCCCCTTTTCGGAAGAGGCTCTGCCGTGGCCAAGCGCCATGAGATGTTGCGTCTCTGGGAAAGCACAGATCCCCACTGGTGTTGTGCCTGTAGATAGGGCGCCAAGGGTAGGTGAAGAGCAGCAAGAGCTTTCAGGGCTGGACCCTTCCTTGTGGGACAAGGAGCCGGATGTTTGCCTTTTGGGCAAGAGGATCTGCCGCGGCCGAGCGCCATGAGATGTTGCGTCTCTGGGAAAGCACCAATCCCCACTGCTGTTGTGCCTGTAGATAGGGCGCCAAGGCACCGTGAAGAGCAGCAAGAGCTTTCAGGGCTGGGTCCTGACTTCTGGGAGAAGGAGCCGGACGTTTGCCTTTTCGGCAAGAGGCTCTGCCGCGGCCGAGCGCCATGTGAAGTTGCGTTTCTGGGAAAGCACAGATCCCCACTGCTGTTGTGCCTGTAGATAGGGCACCAAGGGTAGGTGAAGAGCAGCAAGAGCTTTCAGGGCTGGGCCCTTCCTTGTGGGAGAAGGAGCCGGACGTTTGCCTTTTCGGCAAGAGGCTCTGCCGCGGCCGAGCGCCATGAGATGTTGCGTCTCTGGGAAAGCACAGATCCCCACTGCTGTTGTGCCTGTAGATAGGGTGCCAAGGCACCGTGAAGAGCACCAACAGCTTTCAGGGCTGGGCCCTTCCTTGTGGGAGAAGGAGCCGGACGTTTGCCTTTTCGGCAAGAGGCTCTGCCGCGGCCGAGCGCCATGAGAAGTTGCGTCTCTGGGAAAGCACAGATCCCCACTGCTGTTGTGCCTGTAGATAGGGCGCCAAGGGTAGGTGAAGCGCAGCAAGATCTTTCAGGGCTGGACCCTTCCTTGTGGGAGAAGGAGCCGGAACGTTTGCCTTTTCGGCAAGAGGCTCTGCCACGGCCGAGCGCCATGAGATATTGCGTCTCTGGGAAAGCACAGATCCCCACTGCTGTTGTGCCTGTCGATAGGGTGCCAAGGGTAGGTGAAGAGCAGCAAGATCTTTCAGGGCTGGGCCCTTCCTTGTGGGAGAAGGAGCCGGACTTTTCCCTTTTCGGAAGAGGCTCTGCCGTGGCCAAGCGCCATGAGATGTTGCGTCTCTGGGAAAGCACAGATCCCCAGTGCTGTTGTGCCTGTAGATAGGGCGCCAAGGCACCTTGAAGAGCACCAACAGCTTTCAGGGCTGGACCCTTCCTTGTGGGAGAAGGAGCCGGACGTTTGCCTTTTCGGCAAGAGGCTCTGCCGCGGCTGAGCGCCATGAGATGTTGCGTCTCTGGGAAAGCACAGATCCCCACTGCTGTTGTGCCTGTAGATAGGGCGCCAAGGCACCGTGAAGAGCACCAACAGCTTTCAGGGCTGGGCCCTTCCTTGTGGGAGAAGGAGCTGGACGATTGCCTTTTCGGCAAGAGGCTCTGCCGCGGCCCGAGCGCCATGAGATCTTGCGTCTCTGGAAAAGCACAGATCCCCACTGCTGATGTGCCTGTAGATAGGGCGCCAAGGCACTGTGAAGAGCAGCAAGAGCTTTCAGGGCTGGGCCCTTCTTTGTGGGAGAAGGAGCCGGACGTATGCCTTTTCGGCAAGAGGCTCTGCCGCGGCCGAGCGCCATGAGAAGTTGTGTCTCTGGGAAAGCACAGATCCCCAGTGCTGTTGTGCCTGTAGATAGGGCGCCAAGGGTAGGTGAAGAGCAGCAAGAGCTTTCAGGGCTGGGCCCTTCCTTGTGGGAGAAGGAGCCGGACGTTTGCCTTTTCGGCAAGAGGCTCTGCCGCGGCCGAGCGCCATGAGATGTTGCGTTTCTGGAAAAGCACAAATCCCCACTGCTGTTGTGCCTGTAGATAGGGTGCCAAGGCACCGTTAAGAGCACCAACAGCTTTCAGGGCTGGGCCGTTCCTTGTGGGAGAAGGAGCCGGACGTTTGCCTTTTCGGCAAGAGGCTCTGCCGCGGCCGAGCGCCATGAGATCTTGCGTCTCTGGGAAAGCACAGATCCCCAGTGCTGTTGTGCCTGTAGATAGGGCGCCAAGGCACCGTGAAGAGAACCAACATCTTTCAGGGCTGGGCCCTTCCTTGTGGGAGAAGGAGCCGGACGTTTACCTTTTTGGCAAGAGGCTCTGCCGCGGCCGAGCGCCATGAGATGTTGCGTCTCTGGGAAAGCACAGATCCCCACTGCTGTTGTGCCTGTAGATAGGGTGCCAAGGCACCGTGAAGAGCAGCAAGAGCTTTCAGGGCTGGGCCCTTCCTTGTGGGAGAAGGAGCCGGACGTTTGCCTTTTCGGCAAGAGGCTCTGGCGCGGCCGAGCCCCATGAGATCTTGCGTCTCTGGGAAAGCACAGATCCCCAGTGCTGTTGTGCCTGTAGATAGGGCACCAAGGCACCGTGAAGAGCAGCAAGATCTTTCAGGGCTGGGCCCTTCCTTGTGGGAGAAGGAGCCGGACGTTTGCCTTTTCGGCAAGAGGCTCAGCCGCGGCCGAGCGCCATGAGATGTTGCGTCTCTGGGAAAGCACAGATCCCCACTGCTGTTGTGCCTGTAGATAGGGCGCCAAGGCACCGTGAAGAGCACCAACAGCTTTCAGGGCTGGGCCCTTCCTTGTGGGAGAAGGAGCCAGACGTTTGCCTTTTCGGCAAGAGGCTCTGCCGCAACCGAGCGCCATGAGATCTTGCGTCTCTGGGAAAGCACAGATCCCCACTGCTGTTGTGCCTGTAGATAGGGCGCCAAGGCACCGTGAAGAGCAGCAAGAGCTTTCAGGGCTGTATCCTGACTTCTGGGAGAAGGAGCCGCACGTTTGCCTTTTCGGCAAGAGGCTCTGCCGCGGCCGAGCGCCATGAGATCTTGCGTCTCTGGGAAAGCACAGATCCCCAGTGCTGTTGTGCCTGTAGATAGGTTGCCAAGGCACCGTGAAGAGCAGCAAGATCTTTCAGGGCTGGGCCCTTCCTTGTGGGAGAAGGAGCCGGACGATTGCCTTTTCGGCAAGAGGCTCTGCCGCGGCCGAGCGCCATGAGAAGTTGCGTCTCTGGGAAAGCAGAGATCCCCAGTGCTGTTGTGCCTGTAGATAGGGCGCCAAGGGTAGGTGAAGAGCAGCAAGAGCTTTCAGGGCAGGGCCCTTCCTTGTGGGAGAAGGAGCCGGACGTTTGCCTTTTCGGCAAGAGGCTCTGCCGCGGCCGAGCGCCATGAGATGTTGCGTCTCTGGGAAAGCACAGATCCCCACTGCTGTTGTGCCTGTAGATAGGGCGCCAAGGCACCGTGAAGAGCAGCAAGAGCTTTCAGGGCTGGGCCCTTCCTTGTGGGAGAAGGAGCCGGACGTTTGCCTTTTCGGCAAGAGGCTCTGCCGCGGCCGAGCGCCATGAGATGTTGCGTCTCTGGGAAAGCACAGATCCCCACTGCTGTTGTGCCTGTAGATAGGGCGCCAAGGCACCGTGAAGAGCAGCAAGAGCTTTCATGGCTGGGCCCTTCCTTGTGGGAGAAGGAGCTGGACGATTGCCTTTTCGGCAAGAGGCTCTGCCGCGGCCGAGCGCCATGAGATCTTGCGTCTCTGGGAAAGCACAGATCCCCACTGCTGATGTGCCTGTAGATAGGGCGCCAAGGCACTGTGAAGAGCAGCAACACCTTTCAGGGCTGGGCCCTTCTTTGTGGGAGAAGGAGACGGACGTTTGCCTTTTCGGCAAGAGGCTCTGCCGCGGCCGAGCGCCATGAGATCTTGCGTCTCTGGGAAAGCACAGATCCCCACTGCTGTTGTGCCTGTAGATAGGGCGCCAAGGCACCGTGAAGAGCAGCAAGAGCTTTCAGGGCTGTATCCTGACTTCTGGGAGAAGGAGCCGGACGTTTGCCTTTTCGGCAAGAGGCTCTGCCGCGGCCGAGCGCCATGAGATCTTGCGTCTCTGGGATAGCACAGATCCCCACTGCTGTTGTGCCTGTAGATAGGGTGCCAAGGCACCGTGAAGAGCAGCAAGAGCTTTCAGGGCTGGGCCCTTCCTTGTGGGAGAAGGAGCCGGACGTTTGCCTTTTCGGCAAGAGGCTCTGCCGCGGCCGAGCGCCATGAGATGTTGCGTCTCTGGGATAGCACAGATCCCCACTGCTGTTGTGCCTGTAGATAGGGCGCCAAGGCACCGTGAAGAGCACCAACAGCTTTCAGGGCTGGGCCCTTCCTTGTGGGAGAAGGAGCCAGACGTTTGCCTTTTCGGCAAGAGGCTCTGCCGCGGCCGAGCGCCATGAGATCTTGCGTCTCTGGGAAAGCACAGATCCCCACTGCTGTTGTGCCTGTAGATAGGGCGCCAAGGCACCGTGAAGAGCAGCAAGAGCTTTCAGGGCTGTATCCTGACTTCTGGGAGAAGGAGCCGCACGTTTGCCTTTTCGGCAAGAGGCTCTGCCGCGGCCGAGCGCCATGAGATGTTGCGTCTCTGGGAAAGCACAGATCCCCAGTGCTGTTGTGCCTGTAGATAGGGCGCCAAGGCACCGTGAAGAGCAGCAAGATCTTTCAGGGCTGGGCCCTTCCTTGTGGGAGAAGCATCCGGACGATTGCCTTTTCGGCAAGAGGCTCTGCCGCGGCCGAGCGCCATGAGAAGTTGCGTCTCTGGGAAAGCACAGATCCCCACTGCTGTTGTGCCTGTAGATAGGGCGCCAAGGCACCTTGAAGAGCACCAACAGCTTTCAGGGCTGGGCCCTTCCTTGTGGGAGAAGGAGCCGCACGTTTGCCTTTTCGGCAAGAGGCTCTGCCGCGGCCGAGCGCCATGAGATGTTGCGTCTCTGGGAAAGCACAGATCCCCAGTGCTGTTGTGCCTGTAGATAGGGCGCCAAGGCACCGTGAAGAGCAGCAAGAGCTTTCAGGGCTGGGCCCTTCCTTGTGGGAGAAGGAGCCGGACGTTTGCCTTTTCGGCAAGAGGCTCTGCCGCGGCCGAGCACCATGAGATGTTGCGTCTCTGGGAAAGCACAGATCCCCACTGCTGTTGTGCCTGTAGATAGGGCGCCAAGGCACCGTGAAGAGCAGCAAGAGCTTTAAGGGCTGTATCCTGACTTCTGGGAGAAGGAGCCGCACGTTTGCCTTTTCGGCAAGAGGCTCTGCCGCAGCAGAGCGCCATGAGAAGTTGCGTCTCTGGGAAAGCACAGATCCCCAGTGCTGTTGTGCCTGTAGATAGGGCGCCAAGGGTAGGTGAAGAGCAGCAAGAGCTTTCAGGGCAGGGCCCTTCCTTGTGGGAGAAGGAGCCGGACGTTTGCCTTTTCGGCAAGAGGCTCTGCCGCGGCCGAGCGCCATGAGATGTTGCGTCTCTGGGAAAGCACAAATCCTCACTGCTGTTGTGCCTGTAGATAGGGTGCCAAGGCACCGTTAAGAGCACCAAAAGCTTTCAGGGCTGGGCCCTTCCTTGTGGGAGAAGGAGCCGGACGTTTGCCTTTTCGGCAAGAGGCTCTGCCGCGGCCGAGCGCCATGAGATCTTGCGTCTCTGGGATAGCACAGATCCCCAGTGCTGTTGTGCCTGTAGATAGGGTGCCAAGGCACCGTGAAGAGCAGCAAGAGCTTTCAGGGCTGTATCCTGACTTCTGGGAGAAGGAGCCGCACGTTTGCCTTTTCGGCAAGAGGCTCTGCCGCAGCAGAGCGCCATGAGATCTTGCGTCTCTGGGAAAGCACAGATCCCCACTGCTGTTGTGCCTGTAGATAGGTTGCCAAGGCACCGTGAAGAGCAGCAAGATCTTTCAGGGCTGGGCCCTTCCTTGTGGGAGAAGCATCCGGACGACTGCCTTTTCGGCAAGAGGCTCTGCCGCGGCCGAGCGCCATGAGAAGTTGCGTCTCTGGGAAAGCACAGATCCCCACTGCTGTTGTGCCTGTAGATAGGGCGCCAAGGCACCGTGAAGAGCAGCAAGATCTTTCAGGGCTGGGCCCTTCCTTGTGGGAGGAGCATCCGGATGATTGCCTTTTCGAAAGAGGCTCTGCCGCGGCCGAGCGCCATGAGAAGTTGCGTCTCTGGGAAAGCACAGATCCCCACTGCTGTTGTGCCTGTAGATAGGGCGCCAAGGGTAGGTGAAAAGCAGCAAGAGCTTTCAGGGCTGGGCCCTTCCTTGTGGGAGAAGGAGCCGGACGTTTGCCTTTTCGGCAAGAGGCTCTGCCGCGGCCGAGCACCATGAGATGTTGCGTCTCTGGGAAAGCACAGATCCCCACTGCTGTTGTGCCTGTAGATAGGGTGCCAAGGCACCGTTAAGAGCACCAACAGCTTTCAGGGCTGGGCCCTTCCTTGTGGGAGAAGGAGCCGGACGTTTGCCTTTTCGGCAAGAGGCTTTGGCGCGGCCGAGCGCCATGAGATCTTGCGTCTCTGGGAAAGCACAGATCCCCAGTGCTGTTGTGCCTGTAGATAGGGCGCCAAGGGTAGGTGAATAGCAGCAAGAGCTTTCAGGGCTGGGCCCTTCCTTGTGGGAGAAGGAGCCGGACGTTTGCCTTTTCGGCAAGAGGCTCTGCCGCGGCCGAGCGCCATGAGATGTTGCGTCTCTGGGAAAGCACAGATCCCCACTGCTGTTGTGCCTGTAGATAGGGCGCCAAGGCACCGTGAAGAGCAGCAAGAGCTTTCAGGGCTGGGCCGTTCCTTGTGGGAGAAGGAGCCGGACGTTTGCCTTTTCGGCAAGAGGCTCTGCCGCGGCCGAGCGCCATGAGATCTTGCGTCTCTGGGAAAGCACAGATCCCCACTGCTGTTGTGCCTGTAGATAGGGCGCCAAGGCACCGTGAAGAGCAGCAAGAGCTTTCAGGGCTGTATCCTGACTTCTGGGAGAAGGAGCCGCACGTTTGCCTTTTCGGCAAGAGGCTCTGCCGCAGCAGAGCGCCATGAGATCTTGCGTCTCTGGGAAAGCACAGATCCCCACTGCTGTTGTGCCTGTAGATAGGTTGCCAAGGCACCGTGAAGAGCAGCAAGATCTTTCAGGGCTGGGCCCTTCCTTGTGGGAGAAGCATCCGGACGATTGCCTTTTCGGCAAGAGGCTCGGCCGCGGCCGAGCGCCATGAGAAGTTGCGTCTCTGGGAAAGCACAGATCCCCAGTGCTGTTGTGCCTGTAGATAGGGCGCCAAGGGTAGGTGAAGAGCAGCAAGAGCTTTCAGGGCAGGGCCCTTCCTTGTGGGAGAAGGAGCCGGACGTTTGCCTTTTCGGCACGAGGCTCTGCCGCGGCCGAGCACCATGAGAAGTTGCGTTTCTGGGAAAGCACAGATCCCCACTGCTGTTTTGCCTGTAGATAGGGTGTCAAGGCACCGTGAAGAGCAGCAAGAGCTTTCAGGGCTGGGCCCTTCCTTGTGGGAGAAGGAGCCGGACGTTTGCCTTTTCGGCAAGAGGCTCTGCCGCGGCCGAGCGCCATGAGATGTTGCGTCTCTGGGAAAGCACAGATCCCCACTGCTGTTGTTTCTGTAGATAGGGCGCCAAGGCACCGTGAAGAGCAGCAAGAGCTTTCAGGGCTGTATCCTGACTTCTGGGAGAAGGAGCCGCACGTTTGCCTTTTCGGCAAGAGGCTCTGCCGCGGCCGAGCGCCATGAGATGTTGCGTCTCTGGGAAAGCACAGATCCCCAGTGCTGTTGTGCCTGTAGATAGGGCGCCAAGGCACCGTGAAGAGCAGCAAGATCTTTCAGGGCTGGGCCCTTCCTTGTGGGAGAAGCATCCGGACGATTGCCTTTTCGGCAAGAGGCTCTGCCGCGGCCGAGCGCCATGAGAAGTTGCGTCTCTGGGAAAGCACAGATCCCCACTGCTGTTGTGCCTGTAGATAGGGCGCCAAGGCACCTTGAAGAGCACCAACAGCTTTCAGGGCTGGGCCCTTCCTTGTGGGAGAAGGAGCCGCACGTTTGCCTTTTCGGCAAGAGGCTCTGCCGCGGCCGAGCGCCATGAGATGTTGCGTCTCTGGGAAAGCACAGATCCCCAGTGCTGTTGTGCCTGTAGATAGGGCGCCAAGGCACCGTGAAGAGCAGCAAGAGCTTTCAGGGCTGGGCCCTTCCTTGTGGGAGAAGGAGCCGGACGTTTGCCTTTTCGGCAAGAGGCTCTGCCGCGGCCGAGCACCATGAGATGTTGCGTCTCTGGGAAAGCACAGATCCCCACTGCTGTTGTGCCTGTAGATAGGGCGCCAAGGCACCGTGAAGAGCAGCAAGAGCTTTAAGGGCTGTATCCTGACTTCTGGGAGAAGGAGCCGCACGTTTGCCTTTTCGGCAAGAGGCTCTGCCGCAGCAGAGCGCCATGAGAAGTTGCGTCTCTGGGAAAGCACAGATCCCCAGTGCTGTTGTGCCTGTAGATAGGGCGCCAAGGGTAGGTGAAGAGCAGCAAGAGCTTTCAGGGCAGGGCCCTTCCTTGTGGGAGAAGGAGCCGGACGTTTGCCTTTTCGGCAAGAGGCTCTGCCGCGGCCGAGCGCCATGAGATGTTGCGTCTCTGGGAAAGCACAAATCCTCACTGCTGTTGTGCCTGTAGATAGGGTGCCAAGGCACCGTTAAGAGCACCAAAAGCTTTCAGGGCTGGGCCCTTCCTTGTGGGAGAAGGAGCCGGACGTTTGCCTTTTCGGCAAGAGGCTCTGCCGCGGCCGAGCGCCATGAGATCTTGCGTCTCTGGGATAGCACAGATCCCCAGTGCTGTTGTGCCTGTAGATAGGGTGCCAAGGCACCGTGAAGAGCAGCAAGAGCTTTCAGGGCTGTATCCTGACTTCTGGGAGAAGGAGCCGCACGTTTGCCTTTTCGGCAAGAGGCTCTGCCGCAGCAGAGCGCCATGAGATCTTGCGTCTCTGGGAAAGCACAGATCCCCACTGCTGTTGTGCCTGTAGATAGGTTGCCAAGGCACCGTGAAGAGCAGCAAGATCTTTCAGGGCTGGGCCCTTCCTTGTGGGAGAAGCATCCGGACGACTGCCTTTTCGGCAAGAGGCTCTGCCGCGGCCGAGCGCCATGAGAAGTTGCGTCTCTGGGAAAGCACAGATCCCCACTGCTGTTGTGCCTGTAGATAGGGCGCCAAGGCACCGTGAAGAGCAGCAAGATCTTTCAGGGCTGGGCCCTTCCTTGTGGGAGGAGCATCCGGATGATTGCCTTTTCGAAAGAGGCTCTGCCGCGGCCGAGCGCCATGAGAAGTTGCGTCTCTGGGAAAGCACAGATCCCCACTGCTGTTGTGCCTGTAGATAGGGCGCCAAGGGTAGGTGAAAAGCAGCAAGAGCTTTCAGGGCTGGGCCCTTCCTTGTGGGAGAAGGAGCCGGACGTTTGCCTTTTCGGCAAGAGGCTCTGCCGCGGCCGAGCACCATGAGATGTTGCGTCTCTGGGAAAGCACAGATCCCCACTGCTGTTGTGCCTGTAGATAGGGTGCCAAGGCACCGTTAAGAGCACCAACAGCTTTCAGGGCTGGGCCCTTCCTTGTGGGAGAAGGAGCCGGACGTTTGCCTTTTCGGCAAGAGGCTTTGGCGCGGCCGAGCGCCATGAGATCTTGCGTCTCTGGGAAAGCACAGATCCCCAGTGCTGTTGTGCCTGTAGATAGGGCGCCAAGGGTAGGTGAATAGCAGCAAGAGCTTTCAGGGCTGGGCCCTTCCTTGTGGGAGAAGGAGCCGGACGTTTGCCTTTTCGGCAAGAGGCTCTGCCGCGGCCGAGCGCCATGAGATGTTGCGTCTCTGGGAAAGCACAGATCCCCACTGCTGTTGTGCCTGTAGATAGGGCGCCAAGGCACCGTGAAGAGCAGCAAGAGCTTTCAGGGCTGGGCCGTTCCTTGTGGGAGAAGGAGCCGGACGTTTGCCTTTTCGGCAAGAGGCTCTGCCGCGGCCGAGCGCCATGAGATCTTGCGTCTCTGGGAAAGCACAGATCCCCACTGCTGTTGTGCCTGTAGATAGGGCGCCAAGGCACCGTGAAGAGCAGCAAGAGCTTTCAGGGCTGTATCCTGACTTCTGGGAGAAGGAGCCGCACGTTTGCCTTTTCGGCAAGAGGCTCTGCCGCAGCAGAGCGCCATGAGATCTTGCGTCTCTGGGAAAGCACAGATCCCCACTGCTGTTGTGCCTGTAGATAGGTTGCCAAGGCACCGTGAAGAGCAGCAAGATCTTTCAGGGCTGGGCCCTTCCTTGTGGGAGAAGCATCCGGACGATTGCCTTTTCGGCAAGAGGCTCGGCCGCGGCCGAGCGCCATGAGAAGTTGCATCTCTGGGAAAGCACAGATCCCCAGTGCTGTTGTGCCTGTAGATAGGGCGCCAAGGGTAGGTGAAGAGCAGCAAGAGCTTTCAGGGCAGGGCCCTTCCTTGTGGGAGAAGGAGCCGGACGTTTGCCTTTTCGGCACGAGGCTCTGCCGCGGCCGAGCACCATGAGATGTTGCGTCTCAGGGAAAGCACAGATCCCCACTGCTGTTGTGCCTGTAGATAGGGCGCCAAGGGTAGGTGAAGAGCAGGAACACATTTCAGGGCTGTGTCCTGACTTCTGGGAGAAGGAGCCGGACGTTTGCCTTTTCGGCAAGAGGCTCTGCCGCGGCCGAGCGCCATGAGATCTTGCGTCTCTGGGAAAGCACAGATCCCCACTGCTGTTGTGCCTGTAGATAGGGCGCCAAGGCACCGTGAAGAGCAGCAACAGCTTTCAGGGCTGTGTCCTGACTTCTGGGAGAAGGAGCCGGACGTTTGCCTTTTCGGCAAGAGGCTCTGCCGCGGCCGAGCGCCATGAGATCTTGCGTCTCTGGGAAAGCACAGATCCCCACTGCTGTTGTGCCTGTAGATAGGGCGCCAAGGCACCGTGAGAGCAGCAACAGCTTTCAGGGCTGTGTCCTGACTTCTGGGAGAAGGAGCCGGACGTTTGCCTTTTCGGCAAGAGGCTCTGCCGCGGCCGAGCGCCATGAGATGTTGCGTCTCAGGGAAAGCACAGATCCCCACTGCTGTTGTGCCTGTAGATAGGGCGCCAAGGCACCGTGAAGAGCAGCAAGAGCTTTCTCGGCTGTGTCCTGACTTATGGGAGAAGGAGCCGGACGTTTGCCTTTTCGGCAAGAGGGTCTGCCGCGGCCAAGCGCCATGAGATGTTGCGTCTCTGGGAAAGCACAGATCCCCAGTGCTGTTGTGCCTGTAGATAGGTCGCTAAGGCACCGTGAGAGCATCAACAGCTTTCAGGGCTGGGCCCTTCCTTGTGGGAGAAGCAGCCGGACGTTTGCCTTTTCGGCAAGAGGCTCTGCCGCGGCCGAGCGCCATGAGAAGTTGCGTCTCTGGGAAAGCACAGATCCCCACTGCTGTTGTGCCTGTAGATAGGGCGCCAAGGCACCGTGAAGAGCAGCAAGAGCTTTAAGGGCTGTATCCTGACTTCTGGGAGAAGGAGCCGCACGTTTGCCTTTTCGGCAAGAGGCTCTGCCGCGGCCGAGCGCCATGAGAAGTTGCGTCTCTGGGAAAGCACAGATCCCCACTGCTGTTGTGCCTGTAGATAGGGCGCCAAGGGTAGGTGAAGAGCAGCAAGAGCTTTCAGGGCTGGGCCCTTCCTTGTGGGAGAAGGAGCCGGACGTTTGCCTTTTCGGCAAGAGGCTCTGCCGCGGCCGAGCGCCATGAGATGTTGCGTCTCTGGGATAGCACAGATCCCCACTGCTGTTGTGCCTGTAGATAGGGCGCCAAGGGTAGGTGAAGAGCACCAACAGCTTTCAGGGCTGGGCCCTTCCTTGTGGGAGAAGGAGCCAGACGTTTGCCTTTTTGGCAAGAGGCTCTGCCGCGGCCGAGCGCCATGAGATCTTGCGTCTCTGGGAAAGCACAGATCCCCACTGCTGTTGTGCCTGTAGATAGGGCGCCAAGGCACCGTGAAGAGCAGCAAGAGCTTTCAGGGCTGTATCCTGACTTCTGGGAGAAGGAGCCGCACGTTTGCCTTTTCGGCAAGAGACTCTGCCGCGGCCGAGCGCCATGAGATGTTGCGTCTCTGGGAAAGCACAGATCCCCAGTGCTGTTGTGCCTGTAGATAGGGCGCCAAGGCACCGTGAAGAGCAGCAAGATCTTTCAGGGCTGGGCCCTTCCTTGTGGGAGAAGCATCCGGACGATTGCCTTTTCGGCAAGAGGCTCTGCCGCGGCCGAGCGCCATGAGATGTTGCGTCTCTGGGAAAGCACAGATCCCCACTGCTGTTGTGCCTGTAGATAGGGCGCCAAGGCACCTTGAAGAGCACCAACAGCTTTCAGGGCTGGACCCTTCCTTGTGGGAGAAGGAGCCGCACGTTTGCCTTTTCGGCAAGAGGCTCTGCCGCGGCCGAGCGCCATGAGATGTTGCGTCTCTGGGAAAGCACAGATCCCCAGTGCTGTTGTGCCTGTAGATAGGGCGCCAAGGCACCGTGAAGAGCAGCAAGAGCTTTCAGGGCTGGGCCCTTCCTTGTGGGAGAAGGAGCCGGACGTTTGCCTTTTCGGCAAGAGGCTCTGCCGCGGCCGAGCGCCATGAGATGTTGCGTCTCTGGGAAAGCACAGATCCCCACTGCTGTTGTGCCTGTAGATAGGGCGCCAAGGCACCGTGAAGAGCAGCAAGAGCTTTAAGGGCTGTATCCTGACTTCTGGGAGAAGGAGCCGCACGTTTGCCTTTTCGGCAAGAGGCTCTGCCGCAGCAGAGCGCCATGAGAAGTTGCGTCTCTGGGAAAGCACAGATCCCCAGTGCTGTTGTGCCTGTAGATAGGGCGCCAAGGGTAGGTGAAGAGCATCAAGAGCTTTCAGGGCAGGGCCCTTCCTTGTGGGAGAAGGAGCCGGACGTTTGCCTTTTCGGCAAGAGGCTCTGCCGCGGCCGAGCGCCATGAGATGTTGCGTCTCTGGGAAAGCACAAATCCTCACTGCTGTTGTGCCTGTAGATAGGGTGCCAAGGCACCGTTAAGAGCACCAAAAGCTTTCAGGGCTGGGCCCTTCCTTGTGGGAGAAGGAGCCGGACGTTTGCCTTTTCGGCAAGAGGCTCTGCCGCGCCAGAGCGCCATGAGATCTTGCGTCTCTGGGATAGCACAGATCCCCAGTGCTGTTGTGCCTGTAGATAGGGCGCCAAGGCACCGTGAAGAGCAGCAAGAGCTTTCAGGGCTGTATCCTGACTTCTGGGAGAAGGAGCCGCACGTTTGCCTTTTCGGCAAGAGGCTCTGCCGCAGCAGAGCGCCATGAGATCTTGCGTCTCTGGGAAAGCACAGATCCCCACTGCTGTTGTGCCTGTAGATAGGTTGCCAAGGCACCGTGAAGAGCAGCAAGATCTTTCAGGGCTGGGCCCTTCCTTGTGGGAGAAGCATCCGGACGACTGCCTTTTCGGCAAGAGGCTCTGCCGCGGCCGAGCGCCATGAGAAGTTGCGTCTCTGGGAAAGCACAGATCCCCACTGCTGTTGTGCCTGTAGATAGGGCGCCAAGGCACCGTGAAGAGCAGCAAGATCTTTCAGGGCTGGGCCCTTCCTTGTGGGAGGAGCATCCGGATGATTGCCTTTTCGAAAGAGGCTCTGCCGCGGCCGAGCGCCATGAGAAGTTGCGTCTCTGGGAAAGCACAGATCCCCAGTGCTGTTGTGCCTGTAGATAGGGCGCCAAGGGTAGGTGAAAAGCAGCAAGAGCTTTCAGGGCTGGGCCCTTCCTTGTGGGAGAAGGAGCCGGACGTTTGCCTTTTCGGCAAGAGGCTCTGCCGCGGCCGAGCGCCATGAGATGTTGCGTCTCTGGGAAAGCACAGATCCCCACTGCTGTTGTGCCTGTAGATAGGGTGCCAAGGCACCGTTAAGAGCACCAACAGCTTTCAGGGCTGGGCCCTTCCTTGTGGGAGAAGGAGCCGGACGTTTGCCTTTTCGGCAAGAGGCTTTGGCGCGGCCGAGCGCCATGAGATCTTGCGTCTCTGGGAAAGCACAGATCCCCAGTGCTGTTGTGCCTGTAGATAGGGCGCCAAGGGTAGGTGAAGAGCAGCAAGAGCTTTCAGGGCTGGGCCCTTCCTTGTGGGAGAAGGAGCCGGACGTTTGCCTTTTCGGCAAGAGGCTCTGCCGCGGCCGAGCGCCATGAGATGTTGCGTCTCTGGGATAGCACAGATCCCCACTGCTGTTGTGCCTGTAGATAGGGCGCCAAGGCACCGTGAAGAGCAGGAACACCTTTCAGGGCTGGGCCGTTCCTTGTGGGAGAAGGAGCCGGACGTTTGCCTTTTCGGCAAGAGGCTCTGCCGCGGCCGAGCGCCATGAGATGTTGCGTCTCTGGGAAAGCACAGATCCCCACTGCTGTTGTGCCTGTAGATAGGGCGCCAAGGCACCGTGAAGAGCAGCAAGAGCTTTCAGGGCTGTATCCTGACTTCTGGGAGAAGGAGCCGCACGTTTGCCTTTTCGGCAAGAGGCTCTGCCGCAGCAGAGCGCCATGAGATCTTGCGTCTCTGGGAAAGCACAGATCCCCACTGCTGTTGTGCCTGTAGATAGGTTGCCAAGGCACCGTGAAGAGCAGCAAGATCTTTCAGGGCTGGGCCCTTCCTTGTGGGAGAAGCATCCGGACGATTGCCTTTTCGGCAAGAGGCTCGGCCGCGGCCGAGCACCATGAGAAGTTGCGTCTCTGGGAAAGCACAGATCCCCAGTGCTGTTGTGCCTGTAGATAGGGCGCCAAGGGTAGGTGAAGAGCAGCAAGAGCTTTCAGGGCAGGGCCCTTCCTTGTGGGAGAAGGAGCCGGACGTTTGCCTTTTCGGCACGAGGCTCTGCCGCGGCCGAGCACCATGAGAAGTTGCGTTTCTGGGAAAGCACAGATCCCCACTGCTGTTTTGCCTGTAGATAGGGTGTCAAGGCACCGTGAAGAGCAGCAAGAGCTTTCAGGGCTGGGCCCTTCCTTGTGGGAGAAGGAGCCGGACGTTTGCCTTTTCGGCAAGAGGCTCTGCCGCGGCCGAGCGCCATGAGATGTTGCGTCTCTGGGAAAGCACAGATCCCCACTGCTGTTGTGCCTGTAGATAGGGCGCCAAGGCACCGTGAAGAGCAGCAAGAGCTTTCAGGGCTGGGCCCTTCCTTGTGGGAGAAGGAGCCGGACGTTTGCCTTTTCGGCAAGAGGCTCTGCCGCGGCCGAGCGCCATGAGATGTTGCGTCTCTGGGAAAGCACAAATCCTCACTGCTGTTGTGCCTGTAGATAGGGTGCCAAGGCACCGTTAAGAGCACCAAAAGCTTTCAGGGCTGGGCCCTTCCTTGTGGGAGAAGGAGCCGGACGTTTGCCTTTTCGGCAAGAGGCTCTGCCGCGCCAGAGCGCCATGAGATCTTGCGTCTCTGGGATAGCACAGATCCCCAGTGCTGTTGTGCCTGTAGATAGGGCGCCAAGGCACCGTGAAGAGCAGCAAGAGCTTTCAGGGCTGTATCCTGACTTCTGGGAGAAGGAGCCGCACGTTTGCCTTTTCGGCAAGAGGCTCTGCCGCAGCAGAGCGCCATGAGATCTTGCGTCTCTGGGAAAGCACAGATCCCCACTGCTGTTGTGCCTGTAGATAGGTTGCCAAGGCACCGTGAAGAGCAGCAAGATCTTTCAGGGCTGGGCCCTTCCTTGTGGGAGAAGCATCCGGACGACTGCCTTTTCGGCAAGAGGCTCTGCCGCGGCCGAGCGCCATGAGAAGTTGCGTCTCTGGGAAAGCACAGATCCCCACTGCTGTTGTGCCTGTAGATAGGGCGCCAAGGCACCGTGAAGAGCAGCAAGATCTTTCAGGGCTGGGCCCTTCCTTGTGGGAGGAGCATCCGGATGATTGCCTTTTCGAAAGAGGCTCTGCCGCGGCCGAGCGCCATGAGAAGTTGCGTCTCTGGGAAAGCACAGATCCCCAGTGCTGTTGTGCCTGTAGATAGGGCGCCAAGGGTAGGTGAAAAGCAGCAAGAGCTTTCAGGGCTGGGCCCTTCCTTGTGGGAGAAGGAGCCGGACGTTTGCCTTTTCGGCAAGAGGCTCTGCCGCGGCCGAGCACCATGAGATGTTGCGTCTCTGGGAAAGCACAGATCCCCACTGCTGTTGTGCCTGTAGATAGGGTGCCAAGGCACCGTTAAGAGCACCAACAGCTTTCAGGGCTGGGCCCTTCCTTGTGGGAGAAGGAGCCGGACGTTTGCCTTTTCGGCAAGAGGCTTTGGCGCGGCCGAGCGCCATGAGATCTTGCGTCTCTGGGAAAGCACAGATCCCCAGTGCTGTTGTGCCTGTAGATAGGGCGCCAAGGGTAGGTGAAGAGCAGCAAGAGCTTTCAGGGCTGGGCCCTTCCTTGTGGGAGAAGGAGCCGGACGTTTGCCTTTTCGGCAAGAGGCTCTGCCGCGGCCGAGCGCCATGAGATGTTGCGTCTCTGGGATAGCACAGATCCCCACTGCTGTTGTGCCTGTAGATAGGGCGCCAAGGCACCGTGAAGAGCAGGAACACCTTTCAGGGCTGGGCCGTTCCTTGTGGGAGAAGGAGCCGGACGTTTGCCTTTTCGGCAAGAGGCTCTGCCGCGGCCGAGCGCCATGAGATGTTGCGTCTCTGGGAAAGCACAGATCCCCACTGCTGTTGTGCCTGTAGATAGGGCGCCAAGGCACCGTGAAGAGCAGCAAGAGCTTTCAGGGCTGTATCCTGACTTCTGGGAGAAGGAGCCGCACGTTTGCCTTTTCGGCAAGAGGCTCTGCCGCAGCAGAGCGCCATGAGATCTTGCGTCTCTGGGAAAGCACAGATCCCCACTGCTGTTGTGCCTGTAGATAGGTTGCCAAGGCACCGTGAAGAGCAGCAAGATCTTTCAGGGCTGGGCCCTTCCTTGTGGGAGAAGCATCCGGACGATTGCCTTTTCGGCAAGAGGCTCGGCCGCGGCCGAGCGCCATGAGAAGTTGCGTCTCTGGGAAAGCACAGATCCCCAGTGCTGTTGTGCCTGTAGATAGGGCGCCAAGGGTAGGTGAAGAGCAGCAAGAGCTTTCAGGGCAGGGCCCTTCCTTGTGGGAGAAGGAGCCGGACGTTTGCCTTTTCGGCACGAGGCTCTGCCGCGGCCGAGCACCATGAGAAGTTGCGTTTCTGGGAAAGCACAGATCCCCACTGCTGTTTTGCCTGTAGATAGGGTGTCAAGGCACCGTGAAGAGCAGCAAGAGCTTTCAGGGCTGGGCCCTTCCTTGTGGGAGAAGGAGCCGGACGTTTGCCTTTTCGGCAAGAGGCTCTGCCGCGGCCGAGCGCCATGAGATGTTGCGTCTCTGGGAAAGCACAGATCCCCACTGCTAGTGTGCCTGTAGATAGGGCGCCAAGGCACCGTGAAGAGCAGCAAGAGCTTTCAGGGCTGGGCCCTTCCTTGTGGGAGAAGGAGCCGGACGTTTGCCTTTTCGGCAAGAGGCTCTGCCGCGGCCGAGCGCCATGAGATGTTGCGTCTCTGGGAAAGCACAGATCCCCACTGCTGTTGTGCCTGTAGATAGGGCGCCAAGGGTAGGTGAAGAGCAGGAACACATTTCAGGGCTGTGTCCTGACTTCTGGGAGAAGGAGCCGGACATTTGCCTTTTCGGCAAGAGGCTCTGCCGCGGCCGAGCGCCATGAGATCTTGCGTCTCTGGGAAAGCACAGATCCCCACTGCTGTTGTGCCTGTAGATAGGGCGCCAAGGCACCGTGAAGAGCAGCAACAGCTTTCAGGGCTGTGTCCTGACTTCTGGGAGAAGGAGCCGGACGTTTGCCTTTTCGGCAAGAGGCTCTGCCGCGGCCGAGCGCCATGAGATGTTGCGTCTCAGGGAAAGCACAGATCCCCACTGCTGTTGTGCCTGTAGATAGGGCGCCAAGGCACCGTGAAGAGCAGCAAGAGCTTTCTCGGCTGTGTCCTGACTTATGGGAGAAGGAGCCGGACGTTTGCCTTTTCGGCAAGAGGGTCTGCTGCGGCCAAGCGCCATGAGATGTTGCGTCTCTGGGAAAGCAAAGATCCCCACTGCTGTTGTGCCTGTAGATAGGGCGCTAAGGCACCGTGAGAGCATCAACAGCTTTCAGGGCTGGGCCCTTCCTTGTGGGAGAAGCAGCCGGACGTTTGCCTTTTCGGCAAGAGGCTCTGCCGCGGCCGAGCGCCATGAGAAGTTGCGTCTCTGGGAAAGCACAGATCCCCACTGCTGTTGTGCCTGTAGATAGGGCGCCAAGGCACCGTGAAGAGCAGCAAGAGCTTTCAGGGCTGTATCCTGACTTCTGGGAGAAGGAGCCGGACGTTTGCCTTTTCGGCAAGAGGCTCTGCCGCGGCCGAGCGCCATGAGAAGTTGCGTCTCTGGGAAAGCACAGATCCCCACTGCTGTTGTGCCTGTAGATAGGGCGCCAAGGGTAGGTGAAGAGCAGCAAGAGCTTTCAGGGCTGGGCCCTTCCTTGTGGGAGAAGGAGCCGGACGTTTGCCTTTTCGGCAAGAGGCTCTGCCGCGGCCGAGCGCCATGAGATGTTGCGTCTCTGGGATAGCACAGATCCCCACTGCTGTTGTGCCTGTAGATAGGGCGCCAAGGCACCGTTAAGAGCACCAACAGCTTTCAGGGCTGGGCCCTTCCTTGTGGGAGAAGGAGCCGGACGTTTGCCTTTTTGGCAAGAGGCTCTGCCGCGGCCGAGCGCCATGAGATCTTGCGTCTCTGGGAAAGCACAGATCCCCACTGCTGTTGTGCCTGTAGATAGGGCGCCAAGGGTAGGTGAAGAGCAGCAAGAGCTTTCAGGGCTGGGCCCTTCCTTGTGGGAGAAGGATCCGGACGTTTGCCTTTTCGGCAAGAGGCTCTGCCGCGGCCGAGCCCCATGAGATGTTGCGTCTCTGGGATAGCACAGATCCCCACTGCTGTTGTGCCTGTAGATAGGGCGCCAAGGCACCGTGAAGAGCACCAACAGCTTTCAGGGCTGGGCCGTTCCTTGTGGGAGAAGGAGCCGGACGTTTGCCTTTTCGGCAAGAGGCTCTGCCGCGACCGAGCGCCATGAGATCTTGCGTCTCTGGGAAAGCACAGATCCCCACTGCTGTTGTGCCTGTAGATAGGGCGCCAAGGGTAGGTGAAGAGCAGCAAGAGCTTTCAGGGCAGGGCCCTTCCTTGTGGGAGAAGGAGCCGGACGTTTGCCTTTTCGGCAAGAGGCTCTGCTGCGGCCGAGCGCCATGAGATGTTGCGTCTCTGGAAAAGCACAAATCCCCACTGCTGTTGTGCCTGTAGATAGGGTGCCAAGGCACCGTGAAGAGCACCAACAGCTTTCAGGGCTGGGCCCTTCCTTGTGGGAGAAGGAGCCGGACGTTTGCCTTTTCGGCAAGAGGCTCTGCCGCGGCCGAACGCCATGAGATCTTGCGTCTCTGGGATAGCACAGATCCCCACTGCTGTTGTGCCTGTAGATAGGGCGCCAAGGCACCGTGAAGAGCAGCAACAGCTTTCAAAGCTGGGCCGTTCCTTGTGGGAGAAGGAGCCGGACGTTTGCCTTTTTGGCAAGAGGCTCTGCCGCGGCCGAGCGCCATGAGATCTTGCTTCTCTGGGAAAGCACAGATCCCCACTGCTGTTGTGCCTGTAGATAGGGCGCCAAGGCACCGTGAAGAGCACCAACAGCTTTCAGGGCTGGGCCCTTCTTTGTGGGAGAAGGATCCGGACGTTTGCCTTTTCGGCAAGAGGCTCTGCCGCGGCCGAGCGCCATGAGAAGTTGTGTCTCTGGGAAAGCACAGATCCCCACTGCTGTTGTGCCTGTAGATAGGGCGCCAAAGCACTGTGAAGAGCAGCAAGAGCTTTCAGGGCTGGGCCCTTCCTTGTGGGAGAAGGAGCCGGACGTTTGCCTTTTCGGCAAGAGGCTCTGCCGCGGCCGAGCACCATGAGATGTTGCGTCTCTGGAAAAGCACAGATCCCCACTGCTGTTGTGCCTGTAGATAGGGTGCCAAGGCACTGTGAAGAGCAGCAAGAGCTTTCAGGGCTGGGCCCTTCCTTGTGGGAGAAGGAGCCGGACGTTTGCCTTTTCGGCAAGAGGCTCTGCCGCGGCCGAGCGCCATGAGATGTTGCGTCTCTGGGATAGCACAGATCCCCACTGCTGTTGTGCCTGTAGATAGGGCGCCAAGGCACCGTGAAGAGCACCAACAGCTTTCAGGGCTGGGCCGTTCCTTGTGGGACAAGTAGCCGGACGTTTGCCTTTTCGGCAAGAGGCTCTGCCGCGGCCGAGCGCCATGAGAAGTTGTGTCTCTGGGAAAGCACAGATCCCCACTGCTGTTGTGCCTGTAGATAGGGCGCAAAGGCACCGTGAAGAGCAGCAAGAGCTTTCAGGGCTGTATCCTGACTTCTGGGAGAAGGAGCCGCACGTTTGCCTTTTCGGCAAGAGGTTCTGCCGCAGCAGAGCGCCATGAGAAATTGCGTCTCTGGGAAAGCACAGATCCCCAGTGCTGTTGTGCCTGTAGATAGGGCGCCAAGGCACCGTGAAGAGCAGCAAGAGCTTTCAGGGCTGGGCCCTTCCAAGTGGGAGAAGGAGCCGGACGTTTGCCTTTTCGGCAAGAGGCTCTGCCGCGGCCGAGCGCCATGAGATCTTGCGTCTCTGGGAAAGCACAAATCCCCACTGCTGTTGTGCCTGTAGATAGGGTGCCAAGGCACCGTTAAGAGCACCAAAAGCTTTCAGGGCTGGGCCCTTCCTTGTGGGAGAAGGAGCCGGACGTTTGCCTTTTCGGCAAGAGGCTCTGCCGCGGCCGAGCGCCATGAGATCTTGCGTCTCTGGGAAAGCACAGATCCCCACTGCTGTTGTGCCTGTAGATAGGGCGCCAAGGCACCGTGAAGAGCAGCAAGAGCTTTCAGGGCTGGGCCGTTCCTTGTGGGAGAAGGAGCCGGACGTTTGCCTTTTTGGCAAGAGGCTCTGCCGCGGCCGAGCGCCATGAGATCTTGCTTCTCTGGGAAAGCACAGAAACCCACTGCTGTTGTGCCTGTAGATAGGGCGCCAAGGCACCGTGAAGAGCAGCAAGAGCTTTCAGGGCTGGGCCCTTCCTTGTGGGAGAAGGAGCCGGACGTTTGCCTTTTCGGCAAGAGGCTCTGCCGCGGCCGAGCCCCATGAGATCTTGCGTCTCTGGGAAAGCACAGATCCCCACTGCTGATGTGCCTGTAGATAGGGCGCCAAGGCACTGTGAAGAGCAGCAACACCTTTCAGGGCTGGGCCCTTCCTTGTGGGAGAAGGAGCCGGACGTTTGCCTTTTCGGCAAGAGGCTCTGCCGCGGCCGAGCGCCATGAGATCTTGCGTCTCTGGGAAAGCACAGATCCCCACTGCTGTTGTGCCTGTAGATAGGGCGCCAAGGCACCGTGAAGAGCAGCAAGAGCTTTCAGGGCTGGGCCGTTCCTTGTGGGAGAAGGAGCCGGACGTTTGCCTTTTTGGCAAGAGGCTCTGCCGCGGCCGAGCGCCATGAGATCTTGCTTCTCTGGGAAAGCACAGAAACCCACTGCTGTTGTGCCTGTAGATAGGGCGCCAAGGCACCGTGAAGAGCAGCAAGAGCTTTCAGGGCTGGGCCCTTCCTTGTGGGAGAAGGAGCCGGACGTTTGCCTTTTCGGCAAGAGGCTCTGCCGCGGCCGAGCCCCATGAGATCTTGCGTCTCTGGGATAGCACAGATCCCCACTGCTGTTGTGCCTGTAGATAGGGCGCCAAGGCACCGTGAAGAGCACCAACAGCTTTCAGGGCTGGGCCGTTCCTTGTGGGAGAAGGAGCCGGACGTTTGCCTTTTCGGCAAGAGGCTCTGCCGCGGCCGAGCGCCATGAGATGTTGCGTCTCTGGGAAAGCACAGATCCCCAGTGCTGTTGTGCCTGTAGATAGGGCGCCAAGGCACCGTGAAGAGCAGCAAGAGCTTTCAGGGCTGTATCCTGACTTCTGGGAGAAGGAGCCGGACGTTTGCCTTTTCGGCAAGAGGCTCTGCCGCGGCCGAGCACCATGAGATCTTGCGTCTCTGGGAAAGCACAGATCCCCACTGCTGTTGTGCCTGTAGATAGGGCGCCAAGGGTAGGTGAAGAGCAGCAAGAGCTTTCAGGGCTGGGCCCTTCCTTGTGGGAGAAGGAGCCGGACGTTTGCCTTTTTGGCAAGAGGCTCTGCCGCGGCCGAGCGCCATGAGATCTTGCTTCTCTGGGAAAGCACAGATCCCCACTGCTGTTGTGCCTGTAGATAGGGCACCAAGGCACCGTGAAGAGCAGCAAGAGCTTTCAGGGCTGGGCCCTTCTTTGTGGGAGAAGGATCCGGACGTTTGCCTTTTCGGCAAGAGGCTCTGCCGCGGCCGAGAGCCATGAGAAGTTGTGTCTCTGGGAAAGCACAGATCCCCAGTGCTGTTGTGCCTGTAGATAGGGCGCCAAGGCACCGTGAAGAGCAGCAAGAGCTTTCAGGGCTGGGCCCTTCCTTGTGGGAGAAGGAGCCGGACGTTTGCCTTTTTGGCAAGAGGCTCTGCCGCGGCCGAGCACCATGAGATGTTGCGTCTCTGGAAAAGCACAGATCCCCACTGCTGTTGTGCCTGTAGATAGGGTGCCAAGGCACCGTGAAGAGCAGCAAGAGTTTTCAGGGCTGGGCCCTTCCTTGTGGGAGAAGGATCCGGACGTTTGCCTTTTCGGCAAGAGGCTCTGCCGCGGCCGAGCGCCATGAGATGTTGCGTCTCTGGGATAGCACAGATCCCCACTGCTGTTGTGCCTGTTGATAGGGCGCCAAGGCACCGTGAAGAGCACCAACAGCTTTCAGGGCTGGGCCGTTCCTTGTGGGAGAAGGAGCCGGACGTTTGCCTTTTCGGCAAGAGGCTCTGCCGCGGCCGAGCGCCATGAGATCTTGCGTCTCTGGGAAAGCACAGATCCCCACTGCTGTTGTGCCTGTAGATAGGGCGCCAAGGCACCGTGAAGAGCAGCAAGAGCTTTCAGGGCTGGGCCCTTCCTTGTGGGAGAAGGAGCCGGACGTTTGCCTTTTCGGCAAGAGGCTCTGCCGCGGCCGAGCGCCATGAGATGTTGCGTCTCTGGGAAAGCACAGATCCCCACTGCTGTTGTGCCTGTAGATAGGGTGCCAAGGCACCGTTAAGAGCACCAACAGCTTTCAGGGCTGGGCCGTTCCTTGTGGGAGAAGGAGCCGGACGTTTGCCTTTTCGGCAAGAGGCTCTGCCGCGGCCGAGCGCCATGAGATGTTGCGTCTCTGGGAAAGCACAGATCCCCACTGCTGTTGTGCCTGTAGATAGGGCGCCAAGGGTAGGTGAAGAGCAGGAACACATTTCAGGGCTGTGTCCTGACTTCTGGGAGAAGGAGCCGGACGTTTGCCTTTTCGGCAAGAGGCTCTGCCGCGGCCGAGCGCCATGAGATGTTGCGTCTCTGGGAAAGCACAGATCCCCACTGCTGTTGTGCCTGTAGATAGGGCGCCAAGGCACCGTGAAGAGCAGCAACAGCTTTCAGGGCTGTGTCCTGACTTCTGGGAGAAGGAGCCGGACGTTTGCCTTTTCGGCAAGAGGCTCTGCCGCGGCCGAGCGCCATGAGATGTTGCGTCTCTGGGAAAGCACAGATCCCCACTGCTGTTGTGCCTGTAGATAGGGCGCCAAGGCACCGTGAAGAGCAGCAACAGCTTTCAGGGCTGTGTCCTGACTTCTGGGAGAAGGAGCCGGACGTTTGCCTTTTCGGCAAGAGTCTCTGCCGCGGCCGAGCGCCATGAGATGTTGCGTCTCTGGGAAAGCACAGATCCCCACTGCTGTTGTGCCTGTAGATAGGGCGCCAAGGCACCGTGAAGAGCAGCAAGAGCTTTCTCGGCTGTGTCCTGACTTATGGGATAAGGAGCCGGACGTTTGCCTTTTCGGCAAGGGGGTCTGCCGCGGCCAAGCGCCATGAGATGTTGCGTCTCTGGGAAAGCAAAGATCCCCACTGCTGTTGTGCCTGTAGATAGGGCGCCAAGGCACCGTGAGATCAGCAACAGCTTTTAGAGCTGGGCCCTTCCTCGTGGGAGAAGGAGCCGGATGTTTGCCTTTTCGGCAAGAAGCTCTGCCGCGGCCGAGCGCCATGAGATGTTGCGTCTCTGGGAAAGCACAGCTCCCCACTGCTGATGTGCCTGTACATAGGGCGCCAAGGCACCGTGAAGAGCAGCAAGAGCTTTCAGGGCTAGACCCTTCCTTGTGGGAGAAGGAGCCGGACGTTTGCCTTTTCGGCAAGAGGCTCTGCCGCGGCCGAGCGCCATGAGAAGTTGCGTCTCTGGGATAGCACAGATCCCCACTGCTGTTGTGCCTGTAGATAGGGCGCCAAGGCACCGTGAAGAGCAGCAAGAGCTTTCAGGGCTGGGCCCTTCCTTGTGGGAGAAGGAGCCGGACGTTTGCCTTTTCGGCAAGAGGCTCTGCCGCGGCCGAGCGCCATGAGATCTTGCGTCTCTGGGAAAGCACAGATCCCCACTGCTGTTGTGCCTGTAGATAGGGTGCCAAGGCACCGTGAAGAGCACCAACATCTTTCAGGGCTGGGCCGTTCCTTGTGGGAGAAGGAGCCGGACGTTTGCCTTTTTGGCAGGAGGCTCTGCCGCGGCCGAGCGCCATGAGATCTTGCTTCTCTGGGAAAGCACAGATCCCCACTGCTGTTGTGCCTGTAGATAGGGCACCAAGGCACCGTGAAGAGCAGCAAGAGCTTTCAGGGCTGGGCCCTTCTTTGTGGGAGAAGGATCCGGACGTTTGCCTTTTCGGCAAGAGGCTCTGCCGCGGCCGAGAGCCATGAGAAGTTGTGTCTCTGGGAAAGCACAGATCCCCAGTGCTGTTGTGCCTGTAGATAGGGCGCCAAGGGTAGGTGAAGAGCAGCAAGAGCTTTCAGGGCTGGGCCCTTCCTTGTGGGAGAAGGAGCCGGACGTTTGCCTTTTTGGCAAGAGGCTCTGCCGCGGCCGAGCACCATGAGATGTTGCGTCTCTGGAAAAGCACAGATCCCCACTGCTGTTGTGCCTGTAGATAGGGTGCCAAGGCACCGTGAAGAGCAGCAAGAGCTTTCAGGGCTGGGCCCTTCCTTGTGGGAGAAGGATCCGGACGTTTGCCTTTTCGGCAAGAGGCTCTGCCGCGGCCGAGCGCCATGAGATGTTGCGTCTCTGGGATAGCACAGATCCCCACTGCTGTTGTGCCTGTTGATAGGGCGCCAAGGCACCGTGAAGAGCACCAACAGCTTTCAGGGCTGGGCCGTTCCTTGTGGGAGAAGGAGCCGGACGTTTGCCTTTTCGGCAAGAGGCTCTGCCGCGGCCGAGCGCCATGAGATCTTGCGTCTCTGGGAAAGCACAGATCCCCACTGCTGTTGTGCCTCTAGATAGGGCGCCAAGGGTAGGTGAAGAGCAGCAAGAGCTTTCAGGGCTGGGCCCTTCCTTGTGGGAGAAGGAGCCGGACGTTTGCCTTTTCGGCAAGAGGCTCTGCCGCGGCCGAGCGCCATGAGATGTTGCGTCTCTGGGAAAGCACAGATCCCCACTGCTGTTGTGCCTGTAGATAGGGGGCCAAGGCACCGTTAAGAGCACCAACAGCTTTCAGGGCTGGGCCCTTCCTTGTGGGAGAATGAGCCGGACGTTTGCCTTTTCGGCAAGAGGCTTTGGCGCGGCCGAGCGCCCTGAGATCTTGCGTCTCTGGGAAAGCACAGATCCCCACTGCTGTTGTGCCTGTAGATAGGGCGCCAAGGCACCGTGAGATCAGCAACAGCTTTTAGAGCTGGGCCCTTCCTCGTGGGAGAAGGAGCCGGATGTTTGCCTTTTCGGCAAGAAGCTCTGCCGCGGCCGAGCGCCATGAGATGTTGCGTCTCTGGGAAAGCACAGCTCCCCACTGCTGATGTGCCTGTACATAGGGCGCCAAGGCACCGTGAAGATCAGCAAGAGCTTTCAGGGCTAGACCCTTCCTTGTGGGAGAAGGAGCCGGACGTTTGCCTTTTCGGCAAGAGGCTCTGCCGCGGCCGAGCGCCATGAGAAGTTGCGTCTCTGGGATAGCACAGATCCCCACTGCTGTTGTGCCTGTAGATAGGGCGCCAAGGCACCGTGAAGAGCACCAACAGCTTTCAGGGCTGGGCCGTTCCTTGTGGGAGAAGGAGCCGGACGTTTGCCTTTTCGGCAAGAGGCTCTGCCGCGGCCGAGCGCCATGAGATCTTGCGTCTCTGGGAAAGCACAGATCCCCACTGCTGTTGTGCCTGTAGATAGGGCGCCAAGGCACCGTGAAGAGCAGCAACAGCTTTCAGGGCTGTATCCTGACTTCTGGGAGAAGGAGCCGCACGTTTGCCTTTTCGGCAAGAGGCTCTGCCGCAGCAGAGCGCCATGAGATCTTGCGTCTCTGGGAAAGCACAGATCCCCACTGCTGTTGTGCCTGTAGATAGGTTGCCAAGGCACCGTGAAGAGCAGCAAGAGCTTTCAGGGCTGGGCCCTTCCTTGTGGGAGAAGCATCCGGACGATTGCCTTTTCGAAAGAGGCTCTGCCGCGGCCGAGCGCCATGAGAAGTTGCGTCTCTGGGAAAGCACAGATCCCCACTGCTGTTGTGCCTGTAGATAGGGCGCCAAGGGTAGGTGAAGAGCAGCAAGAGCTTTCAGGGCTGGGCCCTTCCTTGTGGGAGAAGGAGCCGGACGTTTGCCTTTTCGGCAAGAGGCTCTGCCGCGGCCGAGCGCCATGAGATGTTGCGTCTCTGGGAAAGCACAGATCCCCACTGCTGTTGTGCCTGTAGATAGGGTGCCAAGGCACCGTTAAGAGCACCAACAGCTTTCAGGGCTGGGCCCTTCCTTGTGGGAGAAGGAGCCGGACGTTTGCCTTTTCGGCAAGAGGCTTTGCCGCGGCCGAGCGCCATGAGATGTTGCGTCTCTGGGAAAGCACAGATCCCCACTGCTGTTGTGCCTGTAGATAGGGCGCCAAGGGTAGGTGAAGAGCAGCAAGAGCTTTCAGGGCTGGGCCCTTCCTTGTGGGAGAAGGAGCCGGACGTTTGCCTTTTCGGCAAGAGGCTCTGCCGCGGCCGAGCGCCATGAGATGTTGCGTCTCTGTAAAAGCACAGATCCCCACTGCTGTTGTGCCTGTAGATAGGGCGCCAAGGCACCGTGAAGAGAACCAACAGCTTTCAGGGCTGGGCCGTTCCTTGTGCGAGAAGGAGCCGGACGTTTGCCTTTTCGGCAAGAGGCTCTGCCGCGGCCGAGCGCCATGAGATCTTGCGTCTCTGGGAAAGCACAGATCCCCACTGCTGTTGTGCCAGTAGATAGGGCGCCAAGGCACCGTGAAGAGCAGCAAGAGCTTTCAGGGCTGTATCCTGACTTCTGGGAGAAGGAGCCGCACGTTTGCCTTTTCGGCAAGAGGCTCTGCCGCAGCAGAGCGCCATGAGATCTTGCGTCTCTGGGAAAGCACAGATCCCCACTGCTGTTGTGCCTGTAGATAGGTTGCCAAGGCACCGTGAAGAGCAGCAAGATCTTTCAGGGCTGGGCCCTTCCTTGTGGGAGAAGCATCCGCACGATTGCCTTTTCGGCAAGAGGCTCTGCCGCGGCCGAGCGCCATGAGATCTTGCGTCTCTGGGAAAGCACAGATCCCCAGTGCTGTTGTGCCTGTAGATAGGGCGCCAAGGGTAGGTGAAGAGCAGCAAGAGCTTTCAGGGCAGGGCCCTTCCTTGTGGGAGAAGGAGCCGGACGTTTGCCTTTTCAGCAAGAGGCTCTGCCGCGGCCGAGCGCCATGAGATGTTGCGTCTCTGGGAAAGCACAGATCCCCACTGCTGTTGTGCCTGTAGATAGGGTGCCAAGGCACCGTGAAGAGCAGGAACAGCTTTCAGGGCTGGGCCCTTCCTTGTGGGAGAAGGAGCCGGACGTTTGCCTTTTCGGCAAGGGGCTCTGCCGCGGCCGAGCGCCATGAGATGTTGCGTCTCTGGGAAAGCACAGATCCCCACTGCTGTTGTGCCTGTAGATAGGGCGCCAAGGCACCGTGAAGAGCAGCAACACATTTCAGGGCTGTGTCCTGACTTCTGGGAGAAGGAGCCGGACCTTTGCCTTTTCGGCAAGAGGCTCTGCCGCGGCCGAGCGCCATGAGATGTTGCGTCTCTGGGATAGCACAGATCCCCACTGCTGTTGTGCCTGTAGATAGGGCGCCAAGGCACCGTGAAGAGCAGCAACAGCTTTCAGGGCTGTGTCCTGACTTCTGGGAGAAGGATCCGGACGTTTGCCTTTTCAGCAAGAGGCTCTGCCGCGGCCGAGCGCCATGAGATCTTGCTTCTCTGGGAAAGCACAGATCCCCACTGCTGTTGTGCCTGTAGATAGGGCACCAAGGCACCGTGAAGAGCAGCAAGAGCTTTCAGGGCTGGGCCCTTCTTTGTGGGAGAAGGATCCGGACGTTTGCCTTTTCGGCAAGAGGCTCTGCCGCGGCCGAGAGCCATGAGAAGTTGTGTCTCTGGGAAAGCACAGATCCCCAGTGCTGTTGTGCCTGTAGATAGGGCGCCAAGGCACCGTGAAGAGCAGCAAGAGCTTTCAGGGCTGGGCCCTTCCTTGTGGGAGAAGGAGCCGGACGTTTGCCTTTTTGGCAAGAGGCTCTGCCGCGGCCGAGCACCATGAGATGTTGCGTCTCTGGAAAAGCACAGATCCCCACTGCTGTTGTGCCTGTAGATAGGGTGCCAAGGCACCGTGAAGAGCAGCAAGAGTTTTCAGGGCTGGGCCCTTCCTTGTGGGAGAAGGATCCGGACGTTTGCCTTTTCGGCAAGAGGCTCTGCCGCGGCCGAGCGCCATGAGATGTTGCGTCTCTGGGATAGCACAGATCCCCACTGCTGTTGTGCCTGTTGATAGGGCGCCAAGGCACCGTGAAGAGCACCAACAGCTTTCAGGGCTGGGCCGTTCCTTGTGGGAGAAGGAGCCGGACGTTTGCCTTTTCGGCAAGAGGCTCTGCCGCGGCCGAGCGCCATGAGATCTTGCGTCTCTGGGAAAGCACAGATCCCCACTGCTGTTGTGCCTGTAGATAGGGCGCCAAGGCACCGTGAAGAGCAGCAAGAGCTTTCAGGGCTGGGCCCTTCCTTGTGGGAGAAGGAGCCGGACGTTTGCCTTTTCGGCAAGAGGCTCTGCCGCGGCCGAGCGCCATGAGATGTTGCGTCTCTGGGAAAGCACAGATCCCCACTGCTGTTGTGCCTGTAGATAGGGTGCCAAGGCACCGTTAAGAGCACCAACAGCTTTCAGGGCTGGGCCCTTCCTTGTGGGAGAAGGAGCCGGACGTTTGCCTTTTCGGCAAGAGGCTCTGCCGCGGCCGAGCGCCATGAGATGTTGCGTCTCTGGGAAAGCACAGATCCCCACTGCTGTTGTGCCTGTAGATAGGGCGCCAAGGGTAGGTGAAGAGCAGGAACACATTTCAGGGCTGTGTCCTGACTTCTGGGAGAAGGAGCCGGACGTTTGCCTTTTCGGCAAGAGGCTCTGCCGCGGCCGAGCGCCATGAGATGTTGCGTCTCTGGGAAAGCACAGATCCCCACTGCTGTTGTGCCTGTAGATAGGGCGCCAAGGCACCGTGAAGAGCAGCAACAGCTTTCAGGGCTGTGTCCTGACTTCTGGGAGAAGGAGCCGGACGTTTGCCTTTTCGGCAAGAGGCTCTGCCGCGGCCGAGCGCCATGAGATGTTGCGTCTCTGGGAAAGCACAGATCCCCACTGCTGTTGTGCCTGTAGATAGGGCGCCAAGGCACCGTGAAGAGCAGCAACAGCTTTCAGGGCTGTGTCCTGACTTCTGGGAGAAGGAGCCGGACGTTTGCCTTTTCGGCAAGAGTCTCTGCCGCGGCCGAGCGCCATGAGATGTTGCGTCTCTGGGAAAGCACAGATCCCCACTGCTGTTGTGCCTGTAGATAGGGCGCCAAGGCACCGTGAAGAGCAGCAAGAGCTTTCTCGGCTGTGTCCTGACTTATGGGATAAGGAGCCGGACGTTTGCCTTTTCGGCAAGGGGGTCTGCCGCGGCCAAGCGCCATGAGATGTTGCGTCTCTGGGAAAGCAAAGATCCCCACTGCTGTTGTGCCTGTAGATAGGGCGCCAAGGCACCGTGAGATCAGCAACAGCTTTTAGAGCTGGGCCCTTCCTCGTGGGAGAAGGAGCCGGATGTTTGCCTTTTCGGCAAGAAGCTCTGCCGCGGCCGAGCGCCATGAGATGTTGCGTCTCTGGGAAAGCACAGCTCCCCACTGCTGATGTGCCTGTACATAGGGCGCCAAGGCACCGTGAAGAGCAGCAAGAGCTTTCAGGGCTAGACCCTTCCTTGTGGGAGAAGGAGCCGGACGTTTGCCTTTTCGGCAAGAGGCTCTGCCGCGGCCGAGCGCCATGAGAAGTTGCGTCTCTGGGATAGCACAGATCCCCACTGCTGTTGTGCCTGTAGATAGGGCGCCAAGGCACCGTGAAGAGCAGCAAGAGCTTTCAGGGCTGGGCCCTTCCTTGTGGGAGAAGGAGCCGGACGTTTGCCTTTTCGGCAAGAGGCTCTGCCGCGGCCGAGCGCCATGAGATCTTGCGTCTCTGGGAAAGCACAGATCCCCACTGCTGTTGTGCCTGTAGATAGGGTGCCAAGGCACCGTGAAGAGCACCAACATCTTTCAGGGCTGGGCCGTTCCTTGTGGGAGAAGGAGCCGGACGTTTGCCTTTTTGGCAGGAGGCTCTGCCGCGGCCGAGCGCCATGAGATCTTGCTTCTCTGGGAAAGCACAGATCCCCACTGCTGTTGTGCCTGTAGATAGGGCACCAAGGCACCGTGAAGAGCAGCAAGAGCTTTCAGGGCTGGGCCCTTCTTTGTGGGAGAAGGATCCGGACGTTTGCCTTTTCGGCAAGAGGCTCTGCCGCGGCCGAGAGCCATGAGAAGTTGTGTCTCTGGGAAAGCACAGATCCCCAGTGCTGTTGTGCCTGTAGATAGGGCGCCAAGGGTAGGTGAAGAGCAGCAAGAGCTTTCAGGGCTGGGCCCTTCCTTGTGGGAGAAGGAGCCGGACGTTTGCCTTTTTGGCAAGAGGCTCTGCCGCGGCCGAGCACCATGAGATGTTGCGTCTCTGGAAAAGCACAGATCCCCACTGCTGTTGTGCCTGTAGATAGGGTGCCAAGGCACCGTGAAGAGCAGCAAGAGCTTTCAGGGCTGGGCCCTTCCTTGTGGGAGAAGGATCCGGACGTTTGCCTTTTCGGCAAGAGGCTCTGCCGCGGCCGAGCGCCATGAGATGTTGCGTCTCTGGGATAGCACAGATCCCCACTGCTGTTGTGCCTGTTGATAGGGCGCCAAGGCACCGTGAAGAGCACCAACAGCTTTCAGGGCTGGGCCGTTCCTTGTGGGAGAAGGAGCCGGACGTTTGCCTTTTCGGCAAGAGGCTCTGCCGCGGCCGAGCGCCATGAGATCTTGCGTCTCTGGGAAAGCACAGATCCCCACTGCTGTTGTGCCTCTAGATAGGGCGCCAAGGGTAGGTGAAGAGCAGCAAGAGCTTTCAGGGCTGGGCCCTTCCTTGTGGGAGAAGGAGCCGGACGTTTGCCTTTTCGGCAAGAGGCTCTGCCGCGGCCGAGCGCCATGAGATGTTGCGTCTCTGGGAAAGCACAGATCCCCACTGCTGTTGTGCCTGTAGATAGGGGGCCAAGGCACCGTTAAGAGCACCAACAGCTTTCAGGGCTGGGCCCTTCCTTGTGGGAGAATGAGCCGGACGTTTGCCTTTTCGGCAAGAGGCTTTGGCGCGGCCGAGCGCCCTGAGATCTTGCGTCTCTGGGAAAGCACAGATCCCCACTGCTGTTGTGCCTGTAGATAGGGCGCCAAGGCACCGTGAGATCAGCAACAGCTTTTAGAGCTGGGCCCTTCCTCGTGGGAGAAGGAGCCGGATGTTTGCCTTTTCGGCAAGAAGCTCTGCCGCGGCCGAGCGCCATGAGATGTTGCGTCTCTGGGAAAGCACAGCTCCCCACTGCTGATGTGCCTGTACATAGGGCGCCAAGGCACCGTGAAGATCAGCAAGAGCTTTCAGGGCTAGACCCTTCCTTGTGGGAGAAGGAGCCGGACGTTTGCCTTTTCGGCAAGAGGCTCTGCCGCGGCCGAGCGCCATGAGAAGTTGCGTCTCTGGGATAGCACAGATCCCCACTGCTGTTGTGCCTGTAGATAGGGCGCCAAGGCACCGTGAAGAGCACCAACAGCTTTCAGGGCTGGGCCGTTCCTTGTGGGAGAAGGAGCCGGACGTTTGCCTTTTCGGCAAGAGGCTCTGCCGCGGCCGAGCGCCATGAGATCTTGCGTCTCTGGGAAAGCACAGATCCCCACTGCTGTTGTGCCTGTAGATAGGGCGCCAAGGCACCGTGAAGAGCAGCAAGAGCTTTCAGGGCTGTATCCTGACTTCTGGGAGAAGGAGCCGCACGTTTGCCTTTTCGGCAAGAGGCTCTGCCGCAGCAGAGCGCCATGAGATCTTGCGTCTCTGGGAAAGCACAGATCCCCACTGCTGTTGTGCCTGTAGATAGGTTGCCAAGGCACCGTGAAGAGCAGCAAGAGCTTTCAGGGCTGGGCCCTTCCTTGTGGGAGAAGCATCCGGACGATTGCCTTTTCGAAAGAGGCTCTGCCGCGGCCGAGCGCCATGAGAAGTTGCGTCTCTGGGAAAGCACAGATCCCCACTGCTGTTGTGCCTGTAGATAGGGCGCCAAGGGTAGGTGAAGAGCAGCAAGAGCTTTCAGGGCTGGGCCCTTCCTTGTGGGAGAAGGAGCCGGACGTTTGCCTTTTCGGCAAGAGGCTCTGCCGCGGCCGAGCGCCATGAGATGTTGCGTCTCTGGGAAAGCACAGATCCCCACTGCTGTTGTGCCTGTAGATAGGGTGCCAAGGCACCGTTAAGAGCACCAACAGCTTTCAGGGCTGGGCCCTTCCTTGTGGGAGAAGGAGCCGGACGTTTGCCTTTTCGGCAAGAGGCTTTGCCGCGGCCGAGCGCCATGAGATGTTGCGTCTCTGGGAAAGCACAGATCCCCACTGCTGTTGTGCCTGTAGATAGGGCGCCAAGGGTAGGTGAAGAGCAGCAAGAGCTTTCAGGGCTGGGCCCTTCCTTGTGGGAGAAGGAGCCGGACGTTTGCCTTTTCGGCAAGAGGCTCTGCCGCGGCCGAGCGCCATGAGATGTTGCGTCTCTGTAAAAGCACAGATCCCCACTGCTGTTGTGCCTGTAGATAGGGCGCCAAGGCACCGTGAAGAGAACCAACAGCTTTCAGGGCTGGGCCGTTCCTTGTGCGAGAAGGAGCCGGACGTTTGCCTTTTCGGCAAGAGGCTCTGCCGCGGCCGAGCGCCATGAGATCTTGCGTCTCTGGGAAAGCACAGATCCCCACTGCTGTTGTGCCAGTAGATAGGGCGCCAAGGCACCGTGAAGAGCAGCAAGAGCTTTCAGGGCTGTATCCTGACTTCTGGGAGAAGGAGCCGCACGTTTGCCTTTTCGGCAAGAGGCTCTGCCGCAGCAGAGCGCCATGAGATCTTGCGTCTCTGGGAAAGCACAGATCCCCACTGCTGTTGTGCCTGTAGATAGGTTGCCAAGGCACCGTGAAGAGCAGCAAGATCTTTCAGGGCTGGGCCCTTCCTTGTGGGAGAAGCATCCGCACGATTGCCTTTTCGGCAAGAGGCTCTGCCGCGGCCGAGCGCCATGAGATCTTGCGTCTCTGGGAAAGCACAGATCCCCAGTGCTGTTGTGCCTGTAGATAGGGCGCCAAGGGTAGGTGAAGAGCAGCAAGAGCTTTCAGGGCAGGGCCCTTCCTTGTGGGAGAAGGAGCCGGACGTTTGCCTTTTCAGCAAGAGGCTCTGCCGCGGGCCGAGCGCCATGAGATGTTGCGTCTCTGGGAAAGCACAGATCCCCACTGCTGTTGTGCCTGTAGATAGGGTGCCAAGGCACCGTGAAGAGCAGGAACAGCTTTCAGGGCTGGGCCCTTCCTTGTGGGAGAAGGAGCCGGACGTTTGCCTTTTCGGCAAGGGGCTCTGCCGCGGCCGAGCGCCATGAGATGTTGCGTCTCTGGGAAAGCACAGATCCCCACTGCTGTTGTGCCTGTAGATAGGGCGCCAAGGCACCGTGAAGAGCAGCAACACATTTCAGGGCTGTGTCCTGACTTCTGGGAGAAGGAGCCGGACCTTTGCCTTTTCGGCAAGAGGCTCTGCCGCGGCCGAGCGCCATGAGATGTTGCGTCTCTGGGATAGCACAGATCCCCACTGCTGTTGTGCCTGTAGATAGGGCGCCAAGGCACCGTGAAGAGCAGCAACAGCTTTCAGGGCTGTGTCCTGACTTCTGGGAGAAGGATCCGGACGTTTGCCTTTTCAGCAAGGGGCTCTGCCGCGGCCGAGCGCATTGAGATGTTGCGTCTCTGGGAAAGCACAGATCCCCACTGCTGTTGTGCCTGTAGATAGGGCGCCAAGGCACCGTGAGAGCAGCAACAGCTTTCAGGGCTGTGTCCTGACTTCTGGGAGAAGGAGCCGGACGTTTGCCTTTTCGGCAAGAGGCTCTGCAGCGGCCGAGCGCCATGAGATGTTGCGTCTCTGGGAAAGCACAGATCCCCACTGCTGTTGTGCCTGTAGATAGGGCGCCAAGGCACCGTGAAGAGCAGCAACAGCTTTCTCGGCTGTGTCCTGACTTATGGGATAAGGAGCCGGACGTTTGCCTTTTCGGCAAGAGGCTCTGCCGCGGCCAAGCGCCATGAGATGTTGCGTCTCTGGGAAAGCACAGATCCCCACTGCTGTTGTGCCTGTAGATAGGGCGCCAAGGGTAGGCGAAGAGCAGCAAGAGCTTTCAGGGCTGGGCAGTTCCTTGTGGGAGAAGGAGCCGGACGTTTGCCTTTTCGGCGAGAGGCTCTGCCGCGGCCGAGCGCCATGAGATGTTGCGTCTCTGGGAAAGCACAGATCCCCAGTGCTGTTGTGCCTGTACATAGGGCGCCAAGGCACCGAGAAGAGCAGCAAGAGCTTTCAGGGCTGGGCCCTTCCTTGTGGGAGAAGGAGCCGGACATTTGCCTTTTCGGCAAGAGGCTCTGCCGCGGCCGAGCGCCATGAGATGTTGCGTCTCTGGGAAAGCACAGATCCCCACTGCTGTTGTGTCTGTCGATAGGGCGCCAAGGCACCATGAAGAGCAGAAAGAGCTTTCAGGGCTGGGCCCTTCCCTATGGGAGAAGGAGCCGGACGTTTGCCTTTTCGGCAAGAGGCTCTGCCGCGGCCGAGCGCCATGAGATGTGGCGTCTCTGGGAAAGCACAGATCCCCACTGCTGATGTGCCTGTAGATAGGGCGCCAAGGGTAGGTGAAGCGCAGCAACAGCTTTCAGGGCTGGGCCCTTCCTTGTGGGACAAGGAGCTGGACGTTTGCCTTTTCGGAAAGAGGCTCTGCCGCGGCCGAGCGCCATGAGATGTTGCGTCTCTGGGAAAGCACAGATCCCCACTGCTGATGTGCCTGTCGATAGGGCGCCAAGGCACCGTGAAGAGCAGCAAGAGCTTTCAGGGCTGGGCCCTTCCTTGTGGGAGAAGGAGCCGGACGTTTGCCTTTTCGGCAAGAGGCTCTGCCGCGGCCGAGCGCCATGAGATGTTGCGTCTCTGGGAAAGCACAGATCCCCACTGCTGTTGTGCCTGTAGATAGGGTGCCAAGGCACCGTTAAGAGCACCAACAGCTTTCAGGGCTGGGCCCTTCCTTGTGGGAGAAGGAGCCGGACGTTTGCCTTTTCGGCAAGAGGCTTTGGCGCGGCCGAGCGCCATGAGATGTTGCGTCTCTGGGAAAGCACAGATCCCCACTGCTGTTGTGCCTGTAGATAGGGCGCCAAGGCACCGTGAAGAGCAGCAACAGCTTTCAGGGCTGGGCCCTTCCTTGTGGGAGAAGGAGCCGGACGTTTGCCTTTTCGGCAAGAGGCTCTGCCGCGGCCGAGCGCCATGAGATGTTGCGTCTCTGGGAAAGCACAGATCCCCACTGCTGTTGTGCCTGTCGATAGGGCGCCAAGGCACCGTGAAGAGAACCAACAGCTTTCAGGGCTGGGCCGTTCCTTGTGGGAGAAGGAGCCGGACGTTTGCCTTTTCGGCAAGAGGCTCTGCCGCGGGCCGAGCGCCATGAGATGTTGCGTCTCTGGGAAAGCACAGATCCCCACTGCTGTTGTGCCTGTAGATAGGGCGCCAAGGCACCGTGAAGAGCAGCAAGAGCTTTCAGGGCTGTATCCTGACTTCTGGGAGAAGGAGCCGGACGTTTGCCTTTTCGGCAAGAGGCTCTGCCGCGGCCGAGCGCCATGAGATCTTGCGTCTCCGGGAAAGCACAGATCCCCACTGCTGTTGTGCCTGTAGATAGGGCGCCAAGGGTAGGTGAAGAGCAGCAACACATTTCAGGGCTGTGTCCTGACTTCTGGGAGAAGGAGCCGGACGTTTGCCTTTTCGGCAAGGGGCTCTGCCGCGGCCGAGCGCCATGAGATGTTGCGTCTCTGGGAAAGCACAGATCCCCACTGCTGTTGTGCCTGTAGATAGGGCGCCAAGGCACCGTGAAGAGCAGCAACACATTTCAGGGCTGTGTCCTGACTTCTGGGAGAAGGAGCCGGACGTTTGCCTTTTCGGCAAGAGGCTCTGCCGCGGCCGAGCGCCATGAGATGTTGCGTCTCTGGGAAAGCACAGATCCCCACTGCTGTTGTGCCTGTAGATAGGGCGCCAAGGCACCGTGAAGAGCAGCAAGAGCTTTCTCGGCTGTGTCCTGACTTATGGGATAAGGAGCCGGACGTTTGCCTTTTCGGCAAGAGGCTCTGCCGCGGCCAAGCGCCATGAGATGTTGCGTCTCTGGGAAAGCACAGATCCCCACTGCTGTTGTGCCTGTAGATAGGGCGCCAAGGGTAGGCGAAGAGCAGCAAGAGCTTTCAGGGCTGGGCAGTTCCTTGTGGGAGAAGGAGCCGGACGTTTGCCTTTTCGGCAAGAGGCTCTGCCGCGGCCGAGCGCCATGAGATGTTGCGTCTCTGGGAAAGCACAGATCCCCACTGCTGTTGTGCCTGTAGATAGGGCGCCAAGGCACCGTGAAGAGCAGCAAGAGCTTTCAGGGCTGGGCCCTTCCTTGTGGGAGAAGGAGCCGGACGTTTGCCTTTTCGGCAAGAGGCTCTGCCGCGGCCGAGTGCCATGAGATGTGGCGTCTCTGGGAAAGCACAGATCCCCACTGCTGATGTGCCTGTAGATAGGGCGCCAAGGGTAGGTGAAGCGCAGCAACAGCTTTCAGGGCTGGGCCCTTCCTTGTGGGACAAGGAGCTGGACGTTTGCCTTTTCGGCAAGAGGCTCTGCCGCGGCCGAGCGCCATGAGATGTTGCGTCTCTGGGAAAGCACAGATCCCCACTGCTGATGTGCCTGTCGATAGGGCGCCAAGGCACCGTGAAGAGCACCAACAGCTTTCAGGGCTGGGCCCTTCCTTGTGGGAGAAGGAGCCGGACGTTTGCCTTTTCGGCAAGAGGCTCTGCCGCGGCCAAGCGCCATGAGATGTTGCGTCTCTGGGAAAGCACAGATCCCCACTGCTGTTGTGCCTGTAGATAGGGCGCCAAGGGTAGGCGAAGAGCAGCAAGAGCTTTCAGGGCTGGGCCCTTCCTTGTGGGAGAAGGAGCCGGACGTTTGCCTTTTCGGCAAGAGGCTCTGCCGCGGCCGAGCGCCATGAGATGTTGCGTCTCTGGGAAAGCACAGATCCCCACTGCTGTTGTGTCTGTCGATAGGGCGCCAAGGCACCATGAAGAGCAGCAAGAGCTTTCAGGGCTGGGCCCTTCCCTATGGGAGAAGGAGCCGGACGTTTGCCTTTTCGGCAAGGGGCTCTGCCGCGGCCGAGCGCCATGAGATGTTGCGTCTCTGGGAAAGCACAGATCCCCACTGCTGTTGTGCCTGTAGATAGGGCGCCAAGGCACCGTGAAGAGCAGCAACACATTTCAGGGCTGTGTCCTGACTTCTGGGAGAAGGAGCCGGACCTTTGCCTTTTCGGCAAGAGGCTCTGCCGCGGCCGAGCGCCATGAGATGTTGCGTCTCTGGGATAGCACAGATCCCCACTGCTGTTGTGCCTGTAGATAGGGCGCCAAGGCACCGTGAAGAGCAGCAACAGCTTTCAGGGCTGTGTCCTGACTTCTGGGAGAAGGATCCGGACGTTTGCCTTTTCAGCAAGGGGCTCTGCCGCGGCCGAGCGCATTGAGATGTTGCGTCTCTGGGAAAGCACAGATCCCCACTGCTGTTGTGCCTGTAGATAGGGCGCCAAGGCACCGTGAGAGCAGCAACAGCTTTCAGGGCTGTGTCCTGACTTCTGGGAGAAGGAGCCGGACGTTTGCCTTTTCGGCAAGAGGCTCTGCAGCGGCCGAGCGCCATGAGATGTTGCGTCTCTGGGAAAGCACAGATCCCCACTGCTGTTGTGCCTGTAGATAGGGCGCCAAGGCACCGTGAAGAGCAGCAACAGCTTTCTCGGCTGTGTCCTGACTTATGGGATAAGGAGCCGGACGTTTGCCTTTTCGGCAAGAGGCTCTGCCGCGGCCAAGCGCCATGAGATGTTGCGTCTCTGGGAAAGCACAGATCCCCACTGCTGTTGTGCCTGTAGATAGGGCGCCAAGGGTAGGCGAAGAGCAGCAAGAGCTTTCAGGGCTGGGCAGTTCCTTGTGGGAGAAGGAGCCGGACGTTTGCCTTTTCGGCGAGAGGCTCTGCCGCGGCCGAGCGCCATGAGATGTTGCGTCTCTGGGAAAGCACAGATCCCCAGTGCTGTTGTGCCTGTACATAGGGCGCCAAGGCACCGAGAAGAGCAGCAAGAGCTTTCAGGGCTGGGCCCTTCCTTGTGGGAGAAGGAGCCGGACATTTGCCTTTTCGGCAAGAGGCTCTGCCGCGGCCGAGCGCCATGAGATGTTGCGTCTCTGGGAAAGCACAGATCCCCACTGCTGTTGTGTCTGTCGATAGGGCGCCAAGGCACCATGAAGAGCAGAAAGAGCTTTCAGGGCTGGGCCCTTCCCTATGGGAGAAGGAGCCGGACGTTTGCCTTTTCGGCAAGAGGCTCTGCCGCGGCCGAGCGCCATGAGATGTGGCGTCTCTGGGAAAGCACAGATCCCCACTGCTGATGTGCCTGTAGATAGGGCGCCAAGGGTAGGTGAAGCGCAGCAACAGCTTTCAGGGCTGGGCCCTTCCTTGTGGGACAAGGAGCTGGACGTTTGCCTTTTCGGAAAGAGGCTCTGCCGCGGCCGAGCGCCATGAGATGTTGCGTCTCTGGGAAAGCACAGATCCCCACTGCTGATGTGCCTGTCGATAGGGCGCCAAGGCACCGTGAAGAGCAGCAAGAGCTTTCAGGGCTGGGCCCTTCCTTGTGGGAGAAGGAGCCGGACGTTTGCCTTTTCGGCAAGAGGCTCTGCCGCGGCCGAGCGCCATGAGATGTTGCGTCTCTGGGAAAGCACAGATCCCCACTGCTGTTGTGCCTGTAGATAGGGTGCCAAGGCACCGTTAAGAGCACCAACAGCTTTCAGGGCTGGGCCCTTCCTTGTGGGAGAAGGAGCCGGACGTTTGCCTTTTCGGCAAGAGGCTTTGGCGCGGCCGAGCGCCATGAGATGTTGCGTCTCTGGGAAAGCACAGATCCCCACTGCTGTTGTGCCTGTAGATAGGGCGCCAAGGCACCGTGAAGAGCAGCAACAGCTTTCAGGGCTGGGCCCTTCCTTGTGGGAGAAGGAGCCGGACGTTTGCCTTTTCGGCAAGAGGCTCTGCCGCGGCCGAGCGCCATGAGATGTTGCGTCTCTGGGAAAGCACAGATCCCCACTGCTGTTGTGCCTGTCGATAGGGCGCCAAGGCACCGTGAAGAGAACCAACAGCTTTCAGGGCTGGGCCGTTCCTTGTGGGAGAAGGAGCCGGACGTTTGCCTTTTCGGCAAGAGGCTCTGCCGCGGCCGAGCGCCATGAGATGTTGCGTCTCTGGGAAAGCACAGATCCCCACTGCTGTTGTGCCTGTAGATAGGGCGCCAAGGCACCGTGAAGAGCAGCAAGAGCTTTCAGGGCTGTATCCTGACTTCTGGGAGAAGGAGCCGGACGTTTGCCTTTTCGGCAAGAGGCTCTGCCGCGGCCGAGCGCCATGAGATCTTGCGTCTCCGGGAAAGCACAGATCCCCACTGCTGTTGTGCCTGTAGATAGGGCGCCAAGGGTAGGTGAAGAGCAGCAACACATTTCAGGGCTGTGTCCTGACTTCTGGGAGAAGGAGCCGGACGTTTGCCTTTTCGGCAAGGGGCTCTGCCGCGGCCGAGCGCCATGAGATGTTGCGTCTCTGGGAAAGCACAGATCCCCACTGCTGTTGTGCCTGTAGATAGGGCGCCAAGGCACCGTGAAGAGCAGCAACACATTTCAGGGCTGTGTCCTGACTTCTGGGAGAAGGAGCCGGACGTTTGCCTTTTCGGCAAGAGGCTCTGCCGCGGCCGAGCGCCATGAGATGTTGCGTCTCTGGGAAAGCACAGATCCCCACTGCTGTTGTGCCTGTAGATAGGGCGCCAAGGCACCGTGAAGAGCAGCAAGAGCTTTCTCGGCTGTGTCCTGACTTATGGGATAAGGAGCCGGACGTTTGCCTTTTCGGCAAGAGGCTCTGCCGCGGCCAAGCGCCATGAGATGTTGCGTCTCTGGGAAAGCACAGATCCCCACTGCTGTTGTGCCTGTAGATAGGGCGCCAAGGGTAGGCGAAGAGCAGCAAGAGCTTTCAGGGCTGGGCAGTTCCTTGTGGGAGAAGGAGCCGGACGTTTGCCTTTTCGGCAAGAGGCTCTGCCGCGGCCGAGCGCCATGAGATGTTGCGTCTCTGGGAAAGCACAGATCCCCACTGCTGTTGTGCCTGTAGATAGGGCGCCAAGGCACCGTGAAGAGCAGCAAGAGCTTTCAGGGCTGGGCCCTTCCTTGTGGGAGAAGGAGCCGGACGTTTGCCTTTTCGGCAAGAGGCTCTGCCGCGGCCGAGTGCCATGAGATGTGGCGTCTCTGGGAAAGCACAGATCCCCACTGCTGATGTGCCTGTAGATAGGGCGCCAAGGGTAGGTGAAGCGCAGCAACAGCTTTCAGGGCTGGGCCCTTCCTTGTGGGACAAGGAGCTGGACGTTTGCCTTTTCGGCAAGAGGCTCTGCCGCGGCCGAGCGCCATGAGATGTTGCGTCTCTGGGAAAGCACAGATCCCCACTGCTGATGTGCCTGTCGATAGGGCGCCAAGGCACCGTGAAGAGCACCAACAGCTTTCAGGGCTGGGCCCTTCCTTGTGGGAGAAGGAGCCGGACGTTTGCCTTTTCGGCAAGAGGCTCTGCCGCGGCCAAGCGCCATGAGATGTTGCGTCTCTGGGAAAGCACAGATCCCCACTGCTGTTGTGCCTGTAGATAGGGCGCCAAGGGTAGGCGAAGAGCAGCAAGAGCTTTCAGGGCTGGGCCCTTCCTTGTGGGAGAAGGAGCCGGACGTTTGCCTTTTCGGCAAGAGGCTCTGCCGCGGCCGAGCGCCATGAGATGTTGCGTCTCTGGGAAAGCACAGATCCCCACTGCTGTTGTGTCTGTCGATAGGGCGCCAAGGCACCATGAAGAGCAGCAAGAGCTTTCAGGGCTGGGCCCTTCCCTATGGGAGAAGGAGCCGGACGTTTGCCTTTTTGGCAAGAGGCTCTGCCGCGGCCGAGCGCCATGAGATGTGGCGTCTCTGGGAAAGCACAGATCCCCACTGCTGATGTGCCTGTAGATAGGGCGCCAAGAGTATTTGAAGCGCAGCAACAGCTTTCAGGGCTGGGCCCTTCCTTGTGGGACAAGGAGCTGGACGTTTGCCTTTTCGGAAAGAGGCTCTGCCGCGGCCGAGCGCCATGAGATGTTGCGTCTCTGGGAAAGCACAGATCCCCACTGCTGATGTGCCTGTCGATAGGGCGCCAAGGCACCGTGAAGAGCAGCAACAGCTTTCAGGGCTGGGCCCTTCCTTGTGGGAGAAGGAGCCGGACGTTTGCCTTTTCGGCAAGAGGCTCTGCCGCGGCCGAGCGCCATGAGATGTTGCGTCTCTTGGATAGCACAGATCCCCACTGCTGTTGTGCCTGTTTATAGGGCGCCAAGGCACCGTGAAGAGCACCAACAGCTTTCAGGGCTGGGCCCTTCCTTGTGGGAGAAGGAGCCGGACGTTTGCCTTTTCGGCAAGAGGCTCTGCCGCGGCCGAGCGCCATGAGATCTTGCGTCTCTGGGAAAGCACAGATCCCCACTGCTGTTGTGCCTGTAGATAGGGCGCCAAGGCACCGTGAAGAGCAGCAAGAGCTTTCAGGGCTGTATCCTGACTTCTGGGAGAAGGAGCCGCACGTTTGCCTTTTCGGCAAGAGGCTCTGCCGCAGCAGAGCGCCATGAGATCTTGCATCTCTGGGAAAGCACAGATCCCCACTGCTGTTGTGCCTGTAGATAGGTTGCCAAGGCACCGTGAAGAGCAGCAAGAGCTTTCAGGGCTGGGCCCTTCCTTGTGGGAGAAGGAGCCGGACGATTGCCTTTTCGGCAAGAGGCTCTGCCGCGGGCCGAGCGCCATGAGAAGTTGCGTCTCTGGGAAAGCACAGATCCCCAGTGCTGTTGTGCCTGTAGATAGGTTGCCAAGGCACCGTGAAGAGCAGCAAGATCTTTCAGGGCTGGGCCCTTCCTTGTGGGAGAAGCATCCGGACGATTGCCTTTTCGAAAGAGGCTCTGCCGCAGCAGAGCGCCATGAGATCTTGCGTCTCTGGGAAAGCACAGATCCCCACTGCTGTTGTGCCTGTAGATAGGGCGCCAAGGGTAGGTGAAGAGCAGCAAGAGCTTTCAGGGCTGGGCCCTTCCTTGTGGGAGAAGGAGCCGGACGTTTGCCTTTTCGGCAAGAGGCTCTGCCGCGGCCGAGCGCCATGAGATGTTGCGTCTCTGGGAAAGCACAGATCCCCACTGCTGTTGTGCCTGTAGATAGGGTGCCAAGGCACCGTTAAGAGCACCAACAGCTTTCAGGGCTGGGCCCTTCCTTGTGGGAGAAGGAGCCGGACGTTTGCCTTTTCGGCAAGAGGCTTTGGCGCGGCCGAGCGCCATGAGATGTTGCGTCTCTGGGAAAGCACAGATCCCCACTGCTGTTGTGCCTGTAGATAGGGCGCCAAGGCACCGTGAAGAGCAGCAACAGCTTTCAGGGCTGGGCCCTTCCTTGTGGGAGAAGGAGCGGACGTTTGCCTTTTCGGCAAGAGGCTCTGCCGCGGCCGAGCGCCATGAGATGTTGCGTCTCTGGGATAGCACAGATCCCCACTGCTGTTGTGCCTGTCGATAGGGCGCCAAGGCACCGTGAAGAGAACCAACAGCTTTCAGGGCTGGGCCGTTCCTTGTGGGAGAAGGAGCCGGACGTTTGCCTTTTCGGCAAGAGGCTCTGCCGCGGCCGAGCGCCATGAGATGTTGCGTCTCTGGGAAAGCACAGATCCCCACTGCTGTTGTGCCTGTAGATAGGGCGCCAAGGCACCGTGAAGAGCAGCAAGAGCTTTCAGGGCTGTATCCTGACTTCTGGGAGAAGGAGCCGGACGTTTGCTTTTTCGGCAAGAGGCTCTGCCGCGGCCGAGCGCCATGAGATCTTGCGTCTCTGGGAAAGCACAGATCCCCACTGCTGTTGTGCCTGTAGATAGGGCGCCAAGGGTAGGTGAAGAGCAGCAACACATTTCAGGGCTGTGTCCTGACTTCTGGGAGAAGGAGCCGGACGTTTGCCTTTTCGGCAAGGGGCTCTGCCGCGGCCGAGCGCCATGAGATGTTGCGTCTCTGGGAAAGCACAGATCCCCACTGCTGTTGTGCCTGTAGATAGGGCGCCAAGGCACCATGAAGAGCAGCAACACATTTCAGGGCTGTGTCCTGACTTCTGGGAGAAGGAGCCGGACGTTTGCCTTTTCGGCAAGAGGCTCTGCCGCGGCCGAGCGCCATGAGATGTTGCGTCTCTGGGAAAGCACAGATCCCCACTGCTGTTGTGCCTGTAGATAGGGCGCCAAGGCACCGTGAAGAGCAGCAAGAGCTTTCTCGGCTGTGTCCTGACTTATGGGATAAGGAGCCGGACGTTTGCCTTTTCGGCAAGAGGCTCTGCCGCGGCCAAGCGCCATGAGATGTTGCGTCTCTGGGAAAGCACAGATCCCCACTGCTGTTGTGCCTGTAGATAGGGCGCCAAGGGTAGGCGAAGAGCAGCAAGAGCTTTCAGGGCTGGGCAGTTCCTTGTGGGAGAAGGAGCCGGACGTTTGCCTTTTCGGCAAGAGGCTCTGCCGCGGCCGAGCGCCATGAGATGTTGCGTCTCTGGGAAAGCACAGATCCCCACTGCTGTTGTGCCTGTAGATAGGGCGCCAAGGCACCGTGAAGAGCAGCAAGAGCTTTCAGGGCTGGGCCCTTCCCTATGGGAGAAGGAGCCGGACGTTTGCCTTTTCGGCAAGAGGCTCTGCCGCGGCCGAGTGCCATGAGATGTGGCGTCTCTGGGAAAGCACAGATCCCCACTGCTGATGTGCCTGTAGATAGGGCGCCAAGGGTAGGTGAAGCGCAGCAACAGCTTTCAGGGCTGGGCCCTTCCTTGTGGGACAAGGAGCTGGACGTTTGCCTTTTCGGCAAGAGGCTCTGCCGCGGCCGAGCGCCATGAGATGTTGCGTCTCTGGGAAAGCACAGATCCCCACTGCTGATGTGCCTGTCGATAGGGCGCCAAGGCACCGTGAAGAGCACCAACAGCTTTCAGGGCTGGGCCCCTCCTTGTGGGAGAAGGAGCCGGACGTTTGCCTTTTCGGCAAGAGGCTCTGCCGCGGCCAAGCGCCATGAGATGTTGCGTCTCTGGGAAAGCACAGATCCCCACTGCTGTTGTGCCTGTAGATAGGGCGCCAAGGGTAGGCGAAGAGCAGCAAGAGCTTTCAGGGCTGGGCAGTTCCTTGTGGGAGAAGGAGCCGGACGTTTGCCTTTTCGGCAAGAGGCTCTGCCGCGGCCGAGCGCCATGAGATGTTGCGTCTCTGGGAAAGCACAGATCCCCACTGCTGTTGTGTCTGTCGATAGGGCGCCAAGGCACCATGAAGAGCAGCAAGAGCTTTCAGGGCTGGGCCCTTCCTTGTGGGAGAAGGAGCCGGACGTTTGCCTTTTTGGCAAGAGGCTCTGCCGCGGCCGAGCGCCATGAGATGTGGCGTCTCTGGGAAACCACAGATCCCCACTGCTGATGTGCCTGTAGATAGGGCGCCAAGAGTATTTGAAGCGCAGCAACAGCTTTCAGGGCTGGGCCCTTCCTTGTGGGACAAGGAGCTGGACGTTTGCCTTTTCGGAAAGAGGCTCTGCCGCGGCCGAGCGCCATGAGATGTTGCGTCTCTGGGAAAGCACAGATCCCCACTGCTGATGTGCCTGTCGATAGGGCGCCAAGGCACCGTGAAGAGCACCAACAGCTTTCAGGGCTGGGCCCTTCCTTGTGGGAGAAGGAGCCGGACGTTTGCCTTTTCGGCAAGAGGCTCTGCCGCGGCCGAGCGCCATGAGATGTTGCGTCTCTTGGATAGCACAGATCCCCACTGCTGTTGTGCCTGTTGATAGGGCGCCAAGGCACCGTGAAGAGCACCAACAGCTTTCAGGGCTGGGCCCTTCCTTGTGGGAGAAGGAGCCGGACGTTTGCCTTTTCGGCAAGAGGCTCTGCCGCGGCCGAGCGCCATGAGAAGTTGCGTCTCTGGGAAAGCACAGATCCCCACTGCTGTTGTGCCTGTAGATAGGGCGCCAAGGCACCGTGAAGAGCAGCAAGAGCTTTCAGGGCTGTATCCTGACTTCTGGGAGAAGGAGCCGCACGTTTGCCTTTTCGGCAAGAGGCTCTGCCGCAGCAGAGCGCTATGAGATCTTGCATCTCTGGGAAAGCACAGATCCCCACTGCTGTTGTGCCTGTAGATAGGTTGCCAAGGCACCGTGAAGAGCAGCAAGAGCTTTCAGGGCTGGGCCCTTCCTTGTGGGAGAAGGAGCCGGACGATTGCCTTTTCGGCAAGAGGCTCTGCCGCGGCCGAGCGCCATGAGAAGTGGCGTCTCTGGGAAAGCACAGATCCCCAGTGCTGTTGTGCCTGTAGATAGGTTGCCAAGGCACCGTGAAGAGCAGCAAGATCTTTCAGGGCTGGGCCCTTCCTTGTGGGAGAAGCATCCGGACGATTGCCTTTTCGAAAGAGGCTCTGCCGCGGCCGAGCGCCATGAGAAGTTGCGTCTCTGGGAAAGCACAGAGTGGCGCCCAAGGGTAGGTGAAGAGCAGCAAGAGCTTTCAGGGCTGGGCCCTTCCTTGTGGGAGAAGGAGCCGGACGTTTGCCTTTTCGGCAAGAGGCTCTGCCGCGGCCCGAGCGCCATGAGATGTTGCGTCTCTGGGAAAGCACAGATCCCCACTGCTGTTTGTGCCTGTAGATAGGGTGCCAAGGCACCGTTTAAGAGCACCAACAGCTTTCAGGGCTGGGCCCTTCCTTGTGGGAGAAGGAGCCGGACGTTTGCCTTTTCGGCAAGAGGCTTTGGCGCGGCCCGAGCGCCATGAGATGTTGCGTCTCTGGGAAAGGCACAGATCCCCACTGCTGTTGTGCCTGTAGATAGGGCGCCAAGGCACCGTGAAGAGCAGCAACAGCTTTCAGGGCTGGGGCCCTTCCTTGTGGGAGAAAGGGAGCCGGGACGTCTGACTTTTCGGCAAGAGGCTCTGCCGCGGCCGAGCGCCATGAGATGTTGCCGTCTCTGGGATAGCACAGATCCCCACTGCTGTTGTGCCTGTCGATAGGGCGCCAAGGCACCGTGAAGAGAACCAACAGCTTTCAGGGCTGGGGCCGTTCCTTGTGGGAGAAGGAGCCGGACGTTTGCCTTTTCGGCAAGAGGCTCTGCCGCGGTCCGAGCGCCATGAGATGTTTGCGTCTCTGGGGAAAAGCACAGATCCCCACTGCTGTTGTGCCTGTAGATAGGGCGCCAAGGCACCGTGAAGAGCAGCAAGAGCTTTCAGGGCTGTATCCTGACTTCTGGGAGAAGGAGCCGGACGTTTGCCTTTTCGGCAAGAGGCTCTGCCGCGGCCGAGCGCCATGAGATCTTTGCGTCTCTGGGAAAGCACAGATCCCCACTGCTGTTGTGCCTGTAGATAGGGCGCCAAGGATAGGTGAAGAGCAGCAACACATTTCAGGGCTGTGTCCTGACTTCTGGGAGAAGGAGCCGGACGTTTGCCTTTTCGGCAAGGGGCTCTGCCCGCGGACGAGCGCCATGAGATGTTTGCGTCCTCTGGGAAAGCACAGATCCCCACTGCTGTTGTGCCTGTAGATAGGGCGCCAAGGCACCGTGAAGAGCAGCAACACATTTCAGGGCTGGTGTCCTGACTTCTGGGAGAAGGAGCCGGACGTTTGCCTTTTCGGCAAGAGGCTCTGCCGCGGCCGAGCGCCATGAGATGTTGCGTCTCTGGGAAAGCACAGATCCCCACTGCTGTTGTGCCTGTAGATAGGGCGCCAAGGCACCGTGAAGAGCAGCAACAGCTTTCAGGGCTGTGTCCTGACTTCTGGGAGAAGGATCCGGACGTTTGCCTTTTCGGCAAGGGGCTCTGCCGCGGCCGAGCGCCATGAGATGTTGCGTCTCTGGGAAAGCACAGATCCCCACTGCTGTTGTGCCTGTAGATAGGGCACCAAGGCACCGTGAAGAGCAGCAAGAGCTTTCTCGGCTGTGTCCTGACTTATGGGATAAGGAGCCGGGACGTTTGCCTTTTCGGCAAGAGGCTCTGCGCGGCCAAGCGCCATGAGATGTTGCGTCTCTGGGAAAGCACAGATCCCCACTGCTGTTGTGCCTGTAGATAGGGCGCCAAGGGTAGGCCGAAGAGCAGCAAGAGCTTTCAGGGCTGGGCAGTTCCTTGTGGGAGAAGGAGCCGGACGTTTGCCTTTTCGGCAAGAGGCTCTGCCGCGGCCGAGCGCCATGAGATGTTGCGTCTCTGGGAAAGCACAGATCCCCACTGCTGTTGTGCCTGTAGATAGGGCGCCAAGGCACCGTGAAGAGCAGCAACAGCTTTCAGGGCTGGGCCCTTCCCTAATGGGAGAAGGAGCCGGACGTTTGCCCTTTTCGGCAAGAGGCTCTGCCTGCGGCCGAGTGCCATGAGATGTGGCGTCTCTGGGGAAAGCACAGATCCCCCACTGCTGATGTGCCTGTAGATAGGGCGCCAAGGGTAGGTGAAGCGCAGCAACAGCTTTCAGGGCTGGGCCCTTCCTTGTGGGGAGAAGGAGCTGGACGTTTGCCTTTTCGGCAAGAGGCTCTGCCGCGGCCGAGCGCCATGAGAATGTTGCGGTCTCTGGGAAAGCACAGATCCCCACTGCTGATGTGCCTGTCGATAGGGCGCCAAGGCACCGTGAAGAGCACCAACAGCTTTCAGGGCTGGGCCCTTCGTTGTGGGAGAAGGAGCCGGACGTTTGCCTTTTCGGCAAGAGGCTCTGCCGCGGGCCGAGCGCCATGAGATGTTTGCGTCTCTGGGGATAGCACAGATCCCCCACTGCTGTTGTGCCTGTTGATAGGGCGCCAAGGCACCGTGAAGAGCAGCAACACCTTTCATGGCTGGGGCCGTTCCTTGTGGGGAGAAGGAGCCGGACGTTTGCCTTTTCGGCAAGAGGCTCTGCCGCGGGCCGAGCGCCATGAGATGTTGCGTCTCTGGGAAAGCACAGATCCCCACTGCTGTTGTGCCTGTAGATAGGGCGCCAAGGCACCGTGAAGAGCAGCAAGAGCTTTCAGGGCTGTATCCTGACTTCTGGGAGAAGGAGCCGCACGTTTGCCTTTTCGGCAAGAGGCTCTGCCGCAGCAGAGCGCCATGAGATCTTGCATCTCTGGGAAAGCACAGATCCCCACTGCTGTTGTGCCTGTAGATAGGTTGCCAAGGCACCGTGAAGAGCAGCAAGAATCTTTCAGGGCTGGGCCCTTCCTTGTGGGAGAAGCATCCGGACGATTGCCTTTTCGGCAAGAGGCTCTGCCGCGGCCGAGCGCCATGAGAAGTTGCGTCTCTGGGGAAAGCACAGATCCCCAGTGCTGTTGTGCCTGTAGATAGGTTGCCAAAGGCACCGTGAAGAGCAGCAAGATCTTTCAGGGCTGGGCCCTTCCTTGTGGGAGAAGCATTCCGGACGATTGCCTTTTCGAAAGAGGCTCTGCCGCGGGCCGAGCGCCATGAGAAGTTGCGTCTCTGGGAAAGCACAGATCCCCACTGCTGTTGTGCCTGTAGATAGGGCGCCAAGGGTAGGTGAAGAGCAGCAAGAGCTTTCAGGGCTGGGCCCTTCCTTGTGGGAGAAGGAGCCGGACGTTTGCCTTTTCGGCAAGAGGCTCTGCCGCGGCCGAGCGCCATGAGATGTTGCGTCTCTGGGAAAGCACAGATCCCCACTGCTGTTGTGCCTGTAGATAGGGTGCCAAGGCACCGTTAAGAGCACCAACAGCTTTCAGGGCTGGGCCCTTCCTTGTGGGAGAAGGAGCCGGACGTTTGCCTTTTCGGCAAGAGGCTTTGGCGCGGCCGAGCGCCATGAGATGTTGCGTCTCTGGGAAAGCACAGATCCCCAGTGCTGTTGTGCCTGTAGATAGGGCGCCAAGGGTAGGTGAAGAGGAGCAAGAGCTTTCAGGGCTGGGAAAGAGGAGCAAGAGCTTTCAGGGCTGGGCCCTTCCTTGTGGGAGAAGGAGCCGGACGTTTGCCTTTTCGGCAAGAGGCTCTGCCGCGGCCGAGCGCCATGAGATGTTGCGTCTCTGGGATAGCACAGATCCCCACTGCTGTTGTGCCTGTCGATAGGGCGCCAAGGCACCTTGAAGAGAACCAACAGCTTTCAGGGCTGGGCCGTTCCTTGTGGAGAAGGAGCCGGACGTTTGCCTTTTCGGCAAGAGGCTCTGCCGCGGCCGAGCGCCATGAGATGTTGCGTCTCTGGGAAAGCACAGATCCCCACTGCTGTTGTGTCTGTAGATAGGGCGCCAAGGCACCGTGAAGAGCAGCAAGAGCTTTCAGGGCTGTATCCTGACTTCTGGGAGAAGAGCCGGACGTTTGCCTTTTCGGCAAGAGGCTCTGCCGCGGCCGAGCGCCATGAGATGTTGCGTCTCTGGGAAAGCACAGATCCCCACTGCTGTTGTGCCTGTAGATAGGGCGCCAAGGGTAGGTGAAGAGCAGGAACACATTTCAGGGCTGTGTCCTGACTTCTGGGAGAAGGAGCCGGACGTTTGCCTTTTCGGCAAGAGGCTCTGCCGCGGCCGAGCGCCATGAGATGTTGCGTCTCTGGGAAAGCACAGATCCCCACTGCTGTTGTGCCTGTAGATAGGGCGCCAAGGCACCGTGAGAGCAGCAACATCTTTCAGGGCTGTGTCCTGACTTCTGGGAGAAGGAGCCGGACGTTTGCCTTTTCGGCAAGAGGCTCTGCCGCGGCCGAGCGCCATGAGATGTTGCGTCTCTGGGAAAGCACAGATCCCCAGTGCTGTTGTGCCTGTAGATAGGGCGCCAAGGCACCGTGAAGAGCAGCAAGAGCTTTCTCGGCTGTGTCCTGACTTATGGGATAAGGAGCCGGACGTTTGCCTTTTCGGCAAGAGGGTCTGCCGCGGCCAAGCGCCATGAGATGTTGCGTCTCTGGGAAAGCAAAGATCCCCACTGCTGTTGTGCCTGTAGATAGGGCGCCAAGGGTAGGTGAAGAGCAGCAAGAGCTTTCAGGGCTGGGCCCTTCCTCGTGGGAGAAGGAGCCGGATGTTTGCGTTTTCGGCAAGAAGCTCTGCCGCGGCCGAGCGCCATGAGATGTTGCGTCTCTGGGAAAGCACAGATCCCCACTGCTGATGTGCCTGTAGATAGGGCGCCAAGGCACCGTGAAGATCAGCAAGAGCTTTCAGGGCTAGACCCTTCCTTGTGGGAGAAGGAGCCGGACGTTTGCCTTTTCGGCAAGAGGCTCTGCCAGCGGCCGAGCGCCATGAGATCTTGCGTCTCTGGGATAGCACAGATCCCCACTGCTGTTGTGCCTGTTGATAGGGCGCCAAGGCACCGTGAAGAGCACCAAAAGCTTTCAGGGCTGGGCCGTTCCTTGTGGGAGAAGGAGTGGGACGTTTGCCTTTTCGGCAAGAGGCTCTCTGCCGCGGCCGAGCGCCATGAGATCTTGCGTCTCTGGGAAAGCACAGATCCCCACTGCTGTTGTGCCTGTAGATAGGGCGCCAAGGCACCGTGAAGAGCAGCAAGAGCTTTCAGGGCTGTATCCTGACTTCTGGGAGAAGGAGCCGCACGTTTGCCTTTTCGGCAAGAGGCTCTGCCGCAGCAGAGCGCCATGAGATGTTGCGTCTCTGGGAAAGCACAGATCCCCAGTGCTGTTGTGCCTGTAGATAGGGCGCCAAGGCACCGTGAAGAACAGCAACAGCTTTCAGGGCTGGGCCCTTCCTTGTGGGAGAAGCATCCGGACGATTGCCTTTTCGAAAGAGGCTCTGCCGCGGCCGAGCGCCATGAGAAGTTGCGTCTCTGGGAAAGCACAGATCCCCACTGCTGTTGTGCCTGTAGATAGGGCGCCAAGGGTAGGTGAAGAGCAGCAAGAGCTTTCAGGGCTGGGCCCTTCCTTGTGGGAGAAGGAGCCGGACGTTTGCCTTTTCGGCAAGAGGCTCTGCCGCGGCCGAGCGCCATGAGATGTTGCGTCTCTGGGAAAGCACAGATCCCCACTGCTGTTGTGCCTGTAGATAGGGTGCCAAGGCACCGTTAAGAGCACCAACAGCTTTCAGGGCTGGGCCCTTCCTTGTGGGAGAAGGAGCCGGACGTTTGCCTTTTCGGCAAGAGGCTTTGCCGCGGCCGAGCGCCATGAGATGTTGCGTCTCTGGGAAAGCACAGATCCCCACTGCTGTTGTGCCTGTAGATAGGGCGCCAAGGGTAGGTGAAGAGCAGCAAGAGCTTTCAGGGCTGGGCCCTTCCTTGTGGGAGAAGGAGCCGGACGTTTGCCTTTTCGGCAAGAGGCTCTGCCGCGGCCGAGCGCCATGAGATGTTGCGTCTCTGGGATAGCACAGATCCCCACTGCTGTTGTGCCTGTAGATAGGGCGCCAAGGCACCGTGAAGAGAACCAACAGCTTTCAGGGCTGGGCCGTTCCAAGTGCGAGAAGGAGCCGGACGTTTGCCTTTTCGGCAAGAGGCTCTGCCGCGGCCCGAGCACCATGAGATGTTGCGTCTCTGGGAAAGCACAGAACCCCACTGCTGTTGTGCCTGTAGATAGGGCGCCAAGGCACCGTGAAGAGCAGCAAGAGCTTTCAGGGCTGTATCCTGACTTCTGGGAGAAGGAGCCGCACGTTTGCCTTTTCGGCAAGAGGCTCTGCCGCAGCAGAGCGCCATGAGATCTTGCGTCTCTGGGAAAGCACAGATCCCCACTGCTGTTGTGCCTGTAGATAGGTTGCCAAGGCACCGTGAAGAGCAGCAAGAGCTTTCAGGGCTGGGCAGTTCCTTGTGGGAGAAGCATCCGGACGATTGCCTTTTCGGCAAGAGGCTCTGCCCGCGGCCGAGCGCCATGAGAAGTGGCGTCTCTGGGAAAGCACAGATCCCCAGTGCTGTTGTGCCTGTAGATAGGGCGCCAAGGGTAGGTGAAGAGCAGCAAGAGCTTTCAGGGCAGGGCCCTTCCTTGTGGGAGAAGGAGCCGGACGTTTGCCTTTTCAGCAAGAGGCTCTGCCGCGGCCGAGCGCCATGAGATGTTGCGTCTCTGGGAAAGCACAGATCCCCACTGCTGTTGTGCCTGTAGATAGGGCGCCAAGGCACCGTGAAGAGCAGGAACAGCTTTCAGGGCTGGGCCCTTCCTTGTGGGAGAAGGAGCCGGACGTTTGCCTTTTCGGCAAGGGGCTCTGCCACGGCCGAGCGCCATGAGATGTTGCGTCTCTGGGAAAGCACAGATCCCCACTGCTGTTGTGCCTGTAGATAGGGCGCCAAGGCACCGTGAAGAGCAGCAACACATTTCAGGGCTGGGCCGTTCCTTGTGGGAGAAGAAGCCGGACGTTTGCCTTTTCGGCAAGAGGCTCTGCCGCGGCCGAGCACCATGAGAAGTTGCGTTTCTGGGAAAGCACAGATCCCCACTGCTGTTCTGCCTGTAGATAGGGCGCCAAGGCACCGTGAAGAGCAGCAACAGCTTTCAGGGCTGGGCCCTTCCTTGTGGGAGAAGGAGCCGGACGTTTGCCTTTTCGGCAAGAGGCTCTGCCGCGGCCGAGCGCCATGAGATGTTGCGTCTCTGGGAAAGCACAGATCCCCACTGCTGTTGTGCCTGTCGATAGGGCGCCAAGGCACCGTGAAGAGCAGCAACAGCTTTCAGGGCTGTGTCCTGATTTCTGGGAGAAGGAGCCGGACGTTTGCCTTTTCGGCAAGGGGCTCTGCCGCGGCCGAGCGCCATGAGATGTTGCGTCTCTGGGAAAGCACAGATCCCCACTGCTGTTGTGCCTGTAGATAGGGCGCCAAGGCACCGTGAAGAGCAGGAACACATTTCAGGGCTGTGTCCTGACTTCTGGGAGAAGGAGCCGGACGTTTGCCTTTTCGGCAAGAGGCTCTGCCGCGGTCCGAGCGCCATGAGATGTTGCGTCTCTGGGAAAGCACAGATCCCCACTGCTGTTGTGCCTGTAGATAGGGCGCCAAGGCACCGTGAAGAGCAGCAACAGCTTTCAGGGCTGTGTCCTGACTTCTGGGAGAAGGAGCCGGACGTTTGCATTTTCGGCAAAGGGCTCTGCCGCGGCCGAGCGCCATGAGATGTTGCGTCTCTGGGAAAGCACAGATCCCCACTGCTGTTGTGCCTGTAGATAGGGCGCCAAGGCACCGTAAAGAGCAGCAACAGCTTTCAGGGCTGTGTCCTGACTTCTGGGAGAAGGAGCCGGACGTTTGCCTTTTCGGCAAGAGGCTCTGCCGCGGCCGAGCGCCATGAGATGTTGCGTCTCTGGGAAAGCACAGATCCCCACTGCTGTTGTGCCTGTAGATAGGGCGCCAAGGCACCGTGAAGAGCAGCAAGAGCTTTCTCGGCTGTGTCCTGACTTATGGGATAAGGAGCCGGACGTTTGCCTTTTCGGCAAGAGGCTCTGCCGCGGCCAAGCACCATGAGATGTTGCGTCTCTGGGAAAGCACAGATCCCCACTGCTGTTGTGCCTGTAGATAGGGCGCCAAGAGTAGGCGAAGAGCAGCAAGAGCTTTCAGGGCTGGGCAGTTCCTTGTGGGAGAAGGAGCCGGACGTTTGCCTTTTCGGCGAGAGGCTCTGCCGCGGCCGAGCGCCATGAGATGTTGCGTCTCTGGGAAAGCACAGATCCCCAGTGCTGTTGTGCCTGTAGATAGGGCACCAAGGCACCGAAGATGAAGAGCAGCAAGAGCTTTCAGGGCTGGGCCCTTCCTTGTGGGAGAAGGAGCCGGACGTTTGCCTTTTCGGCAAGAGGCTCTGCCGCAGCCGAGCGCCATGAGATCTTGCGTCTCTGGGAAAGCACAGATCCCCACTGCTGTTGTGCCTGTAGATAGGTTGCCAAGGCACCGTGAAGAGCAGCAAGAGCTTTCAGGGCTGGGCCCTTCCTTGTGGGAGAAGCATCCGGATGATTGCCTTTTCGAAGGAGGCTCTGCCGCGGCCGAGCGCCATGAGAAGTTGCGTCTCTGGGAAAGCACAGATCCCCACTGCTGTTGTGCCTGTAGATAGGGCGCCAAGGGTAGGTGAAGAGCAGCAAGAGCTTTCAGGGCTGGGCCCTTCCTTGTGGGAGAAGGAGCCGGACGTTTGCCTTTTCGGCAAGAGGCTCTGCCGCGGCCGAGCGCCATGAGATGTTGCGTCTCTGGGAAAGCACAGATCCCCACTGCTGTTGTGCCTGTAGATAGGGTGCCAAGGCACCGTTAAGAGCACCAACAGCTTTCAGGGCTGGGCCCTTCCTTGTGGGAGAAGGAGCCGGACGTTTGCCTTTTCGGCAAGAGGCTTTGGCGCGGCCGAGCGCCATGAGATGTTGCGTCTCTGGGAAAGCACAGATCCCCAGTGCTGTTGTGCCTGTAGATAGGGCGCCAAGGGTAGGTGAAGAGGAGCAAGAGCTTTCAGGGCTGGGCCCTTCCTTGTGGGAGAAGTAGCCGGACGTTTGCCTTTTCGGCAAGAGGCTCTGCCGCGGCCGAGCGCCATGAGATGTTGCGTCTCTGGGAAAGCACAGATCCCCACTGCTGTTGTGCCTGTCGATAGGGCGCCAAGGCACCGTGAAGAGCAGCAAGAGCTTTCAGGGCTGGGCCGTTCCTTGTGGGAGAAGGAGCCGGACGTTTGCCTTTTCGGCAAGAGGCTCTGCCGCGGCCGAGCGCCATGAGATGTTGCGTCTCTGGGAAAGCACAGATCCCCACTGCTGTTGTGCCTGTAGATAGGGCGCCAAGGCACCGTGAAGAGCAGCAAGAGCTTTCAGGGCTGTATCCTGACTTCTGGGAGAAGGAGCCGGACGTTTGCCTTTTCGGCAAGAGGCTCTGCCGCGGCCGAGCGCCATGAGATCTTGCGTCTCTGGGAAAGCACAGATCCCCACTGCTGTTGTGCCTGTAGATAGGGCGCCAAGGGTAGGTGAAGAGCAGGAACACATTTCAGGGCTGTGTCCTGACTTCTGGGAGAAGGAGCCGGACGTTTGCCTTTTCGGCAAGAGGCTCTGCCGCGGACCGAGCGCCATGAGATGTTGCGTCTCTGGGAAAGCACAGATCCCCACTGCTGTTGTGCCTGTAGATAGGGCGCCAAGGCACCGTGAGAGCAGCAACAGCTTTTAGAGCTGGGCCCTTCCTCGTGGGAGAAGGAGCCGGATGTTTGCCTTTTCGGCAAGAGGCTGTGCCGCGGCCGAGCGCCATGAGATGTTGCGTCTCTGGGAAAGCACAGCTCCCCACTGCTGATGTGCCTGTACATAGGGCGCCAAGGCACCGTGAAGAGCAGCAAGAGCTTTCAGGGCTAGACCCTTCCTTGTGGGAGAAGGAGCCGGACGTTTGCCTTTTCGGCAAGAGGCTCTGCCGCGGCCGAGCGCCATGAGATCTTGCGTCTCTGGGATAGCACAGATCCCCACTGCTGTTGTGCCTGTTGATAGGGTGCCAAGGCACCGTGAAGAGCACCAAAAGCTTTCAGGGCTGGGCCGTTCCTTGTGGGAGAAGGAGCCGGACGTTTGCCTTTTCGGCAAGAGGCTCTGCCGCGGCCGAGCGCCATGAGATCTTGCGTCTCTGGGAAAGCACAGATCCCCACTGCTGTTGTGCCTGTAGATAGGGCGCCAAGGCACCGTGAAGAGCAGCAAGAGCTTTCAGGGCTGTATCCTGACTTCTGGGAGAAGGAGCTGCACGTTTGCCTTTTCGGCAAGAGGCTCTGCCGCAGCAGAGCGCCATGAGATGTTGCGTCTCTGGGAAAGCACAGATCCCCAGTGCTGTTGTGCCTGTAGATAGGGCGCCAAGGCACCGTGAAGAGCAGCAAGAGCTTTCAGGGCTGGGCCCTTCCTTGTGGGAGAAGGAGCCGGACGTTTGCCTTTTCGGCAAGAGGCTCTGCCGCGGCCGAGCGCCATGAGATGTTGCGTCTCTGGGAAAGCACAGATCCCCACTGCTGTTGTGCCTGTAGATAGGGTGCCAAGGCACCGTGAAGAGCAGCAAGAGCTTTCAGGGCTGGGCCCTTCCTTGTGGGAGAAGGAGCCGGACGTTTGCCTTTTCGGCAAGAGGCTCTGCCGCGGCCGAGCGCCATGAGATGTTGCGTCTCTGGGATAGCACAGATCCCCACTGCTGTTGTGCCTGTAGATAGGGCGCCAAGGGAAGGTGAAGAGCAGCATCAGCTTTCAGGGCTGGGCCGTTCCTTGTGGGAGAAGGAGCCGGGCGTTTGCCTTTTCGGCAAGAGGCTCTGCCGCGGCCGAGCGCCATGAGATGTTGCGTCTCTGGGAAAGCACAGATCCCCACTGCTGTTGTGTCTGTAGATAGGGCGCCAAGGCACCGTGAAGAGCAGCAAGAGCTTTCAGGGCTGGGTCCTGACTTCTGGGAGAAGGAGCCGGAAGTTTGCCTTTTTGGCAAGAGGCTCTGCCGCGGCCGAGCGCCATGAGATCTTGCGTCTCTGGGAAAGCACAGATCCCCACTGCTGTTGTGCCTGTAGATAGGGCGCCAAGGCACCGTGAAGTCCAGCAACAGCTTTCAGGGCTGTGTCCTGATTTCTGGGAGAAGGAGCCGGACGTTTGCCTTTTCGGCAAGGGGCTCTGCCGCGGCCGAGCGCCATGAGATGTTGCGTCTCTGGGAAAGCACAGATCCCCACTGCTGTTGTGCCTGTAGATAGGGCGCCAAGGGTAGGTGAAGAGCAGGAACACATTTCAGGGCTGTGTCCTGACTTCTGGGAGAAGGAGCCGGACGTTTGCCTTTTCGGCAAGAGGCTCTGGCGCGGCCGAGCACCATGAGATGTTGCGTCTCTGGGAAAGCACAGATCCCCACTGCTGTTGTGCCTGTAGATAGGGCGCCAAGGGTAGGTGGAGAGCAGCAAGAGCTTTCAGGGCTGGGCCCTTCCTTGTGGGAGAAGGAGCCGGACGTTTGCCTTTTCGGCAAGGGGCTCTGCCGCGGCCGAGCGCCATGAGATGTTGCGTCTCTGGGAAAGCACAGATCCCCACTGCTGTTGTGCCTGTAGATAGGGCGCCAAGGCACCATGAAGAGCAGCAACAGCTTTCAGGGCTGGGCCCTTCCTTCTGGGAGAAGGAGCCGGACGTTTGCCTTTTCGGCAAGAGGCTCTGCCGTGGCCGAGCGCCATGAGATGTTGCGTCTCTGGGAAAGCACAGATCCCCACTGCTGTTGTGCCTGTAGATAGGGCGCCAAGGGTAGGCGAAGAGCAGCAAGAGCTTTCAGGGCTGGGCAGTTCCTTGTAGGAGAAGGAGCCGGACGTTTGCCTTTTCGGCAAGAGGCTCTGCCGCGGCCGAGCGCCATGAGATGTTGCGACTCTGGGAAAGCACAGATCCCCACTGCTGTTGTGCCTGTAGATAGGGCACCAAGGCACCGTGAAGAGCAGCAAGAGCTTTCAGGGCTGGGCCCTTCCAAGTGGGAGAAGGAGCCGGACCTTTGCCTTTTCGGCAAGAGGCTCTGCCGTGGCCGAGCGCCATGAGATGTTGCGTCTCTGGGAAAGCACAGATCCCCACTGCTGTTGTGCCTGTAGATAGGGCGCCAAGGCACCGTGAAGAGCAGCAACAGCTTTCAGGGCTGGGCCCTTCCTTGTGGGAGAAGGAGCCGGACGTTTGCCTTTTCGGCAAGAGGCTCTGCCGCGGCCGGGCGCCATGAGATGTTGCGTCTCTGGGAAAGCACAGATCCCCACTGCTGTTGTGCCTGTAGATAGGGCGCCAAGGCACCGTGAAGAGCAGCAAGAGCTTTCAGGGCTGTGCCCTTCCAAGTGGGAGAAGGAGCCAGACGTTTGCCTTTTCGGCAAGGGGCTCTGCCGCGGCCGAGTGCCATGAGATGTGGCGTCTCTGGGAAAGCACAGATCCCCACTGCTGATGTGCCTGTAGATAGGGCGCCAAGGGTAGGTGAAGCGCAGCAAGAGCTTTCAGGGCTGGGCCCTTCCTTGTGGGACAAGGAGCTGGACGTTTGCCTTTTCGGAAAGAGGCTCTGCCGAGGAGCAGCGCCATGAGTTGTTCCATCTCTGGGAAAGCACAGATCCCCAGTGCTGTTTTGCTTGTAGATAGGGCGCCAAGGGAAGGTGAAGAGCAGCAACAGCTTTCAGGGCTGGACCCTTCCTTGTGGGAGAAGGAGCCGGACGTTTGCCTTTTCGGCAAGAGGCTCTGCCGCGGCTGAGCACCATGAGATGTTGCGTCTCTGGGATAGCACAGATCCCCACTGCTGTTTTGCCTGTAGATAGGGAGCCAAGGGAAGGTGAAGAGCAGCAACAGCTTTCAGGGCTGGGCCCTTCCAAGTGGGAGAAGGAGCCGGACGTTTGCCTTTTCGGCAAGAGGCTCTGCCGAGGCCGAGGGCCATGAGATGTTGCGTCTCTGGGAAAGCACAGATCCCCACTGCTGTTGTGCCTGTAGATAGGGCGCCAAGGCACCGTGAAGAGCAGCAACAGCTTTGAGGGTTGGACCCTTCCTTGTGGGAGAAGGAGCCGGATGTTTACCTTTTCGGAAAGGAGGTATCCGAGGCCGAGGCCCATGAGATATTCCGTCTCTGGGAAAGTACCATTACCCTGTGCTGTTGTGCCTGTAGATAGGGCGCCAAGGCACCGTGAAGAGCAGCAACAGCTTTCAGGGCTGTGTCCTGACTTCTGGGAGAAGGAGCCAGCCTTTTGCCTTTTCGGCAAGAGGCTCAGCTGCAGCAGAGCACCATGAACTGTTGCATCTCTGGGAAAGCACAGATCCCCAGTGCTGTTGTGCCTGTAGATAGGGCGCCAAGGCACCGTGAAGAGCAGCAAGAGCTTTCAGGGCTGGGCCCTTCCTTGTGGGAGAAGGAGCCGGACGTTTGCCTTTTCAGCAAGAGGCTATGCCGCGGCCGAGCGCCATGAGATGTTGCGTCTCTGGGAAAGCACAGATCCCCACTGCTGTTGTGCCTGTAGATAGGGCGCCAAGGCACCGTGAAGAGCAGCAAGAGCTTTCAGGGCTGTGCCCTTCCAAGTGGGAGAAGGAGCCAGACGTTTGCCTTTTTGGCAAGAGGCTCTGCCGCGGCCGAGTGCCATGAGATGTGGCGTCTCTGAGAAAGCACAGATCCCCACTGCTGATGTGCCTGTAGATAGGGCGCCAAGGGTAGGTGAAGCGCAGCAAGAGCTTTCAGGGCTGGGCCCTTCCTTGTGGGACAAGGAGCTGGACGTTTGCCTTTTCGGAAAGAGGCTCTGCCGAGGAGCAGCGCCATGAGTTGTTCCATCTCTGGGAAAGCACAGATCCCCAGTGCTGTTTTGCTTGTAGATAGGGCGCCAAGGGAAGGTGAAGAGCAGCAACAGCTTTCAGGGCTGGACCCTTCCTTGTGGGAGAAGGAGCCGGACGTTTGCCTTTTCGGCAAGAGGCTCTGCCGCGGCTGAGCACCATGAGATGTTGCGTCTCTGGGAAAGCACAGATCCCCACTGCTGTTTTGCCTGTAGATAGGGAGCCAAGGGAAGGTGAAGAGCAGCAACAGCTTTCAGGGCTGGGCCCTTCCAAGTGGGAGAAGGAGCCGGACGTTTGCCTTTTCGGCAAGAGGCTCTGCCGAGGCCGAGGGCCATGAGATGTTGCGTCTCTGGGAAAGCACAGATCCCCACTGCTGTTGTGCCTGTAGATAGGGCGCCAAGGCACCGTGAAGAGCAGCAACAGCTTTGAGGGTTGGACCCTTCCTTGTGGGAGAAGGAGCCGGATGTTTACCTTTTCGGAAAGGAGGTATCCGAGGCCGAGGCCCATGAGATATTCCGTCTCTGGGAAAGTACCATTACCCTGTGCTGTTGTGCCTGTAGATAGGGCGCCAAGGCACCGTGAAGAGCAGCAACAGCTTTCAGGGCTGTGTCCTGACTTCTGGGAGAAGGAGCCAGCCTTTTGCCTTTTCGGCAAGAGGCTCAGCTGCAGCAGAGCACCATGAACTGTTGCATCTCTGGGAAAGCACAGATCCCCAGTGCTGTTGTGCCTGTAGATAGGGCGCCAAGGCACCGTGAAGAGCAGCAAGAGCTTTCAGGGCTGGGCCCTTCCTTGTGGGAGAAGGAGCCGGACGTTTGCCTTTTCAGCAAGAGGCTATGCCGCGGCCGAGCGCCATGAGATGTTGCGTCTCTGGGAAAGCACAGATCCCCACTGCTGTTGTGCCTGTAGATAGGGCGCCAAGGGTAGGTGAAGCGCAAAAAGAGCTTTCAGGGCTGGGCCCTTCCTTGTGGGAGAAGGAGCCGGACGTTTGCCTTTTCGGCAAGAGGCTCTGCCGCGGCCGAGCGCCATGAGATGTTGCGTCTCTGGTAAAGCACAGATCCCCACTGCTGTTGTGCCTGTAGATAGGGCGCCAAGGCACCGTGAAGAGCAGAAACAGCTTTCAGGGCTGTGTCCTGACTTCTGGGAGAAGGAGCCAGCCCTTTGCCTTTTCGGCAAGAGGCTCTGCCGCGGCCGAGCGCCATGAGATGTTGCGTCTCTGGGAAAGCACAGATCCCCACTGCTGTTGTGCCTGTAGATAGGGCGCCAAGGCACCGTGAAGAGCAGCAACAGCTTTCAGGGCTGGGCCGTTCCTTGTGGGAGAAGGAGCCGGACGTTTGCCTTTTTGGCAAGAGGCTCTGCCGCGGCTGAGCGCCATGAGATGTTGCGTCTCTGGGAAAGCACAGATCCCCACTGCTGTTGTGCCTGAAGATAGGGCGCCAAGGCACCGTGAAGAGCAGCAACAGCTTTCAGGGCTGGGCCCTTCCTTGTGGGAGAAGGAGCCGGACGTTTGCCTTTTGGGCAAGAGGCTCTCCTGCAGCAGAGCACCATGAACTGTTGCATCTCTGGGAAAGCACAGATCCCCACTGCTGTTGTGCCTGTAGATAGGGCGCCAAGGCACCGTGAAGAGCAGCAAGAGCTTTCAGGGCTGGGCCCTTCCTTGTGGGAGAAGGAGCCGGACATATGCCTTTTCGGCAAGAGGCTCTGCCGCGGCCGAGCGCCATGAGATGTTGCGTCTCTGGGAAAGCACAGATCCCCACTGCTGTTGTGCCTGTAGATAGGGCGCCAAGGCACCGTGAAGAACAGCAAGAGCTTTCAGGGCTGGGCCCTTCCTTGTGGGAGAAGGAGCCGGACGTTTGCCTTTTCGGCAAGAGGCTCTTCTGCGGCCAAGCGCCATGAGATGTTGCGTCTCTGGGAAAGCACAGATCCCCACTGCTGTTGTGCCTGTAGATAGGGCGCCAAGGCACCGTGAAGAGCAGCAAGAGCTTTCAGGGCTGGGCCCTTCCTTTTGGGAGAAGGAGCCGGACGTTTGCCTTTTCGGCAAGAGGCTCTGCCGCGGACGAGCGCCATGAGATGTTGCGTCTCTGGGAAAGCACAGATCCTCACTGCTGTTGTGCCTGTAGATAGGGCGCCAAGGCACCGTGAAGAGCAGCAACAGCTTTCAGGGCTGGGCCCTTCCTTGTGGGACAAGGAGCCGGACGTTTGCCTTTTCGGCAAGAGGCTCTGCCGCGGCCGAGCGCCATGAGATGTTGCGTCTCTGGGAAAGCACAGATCCCCACTGCTGATGTGCCTGTCGATAGGGCGCCAAGGCACCGTGAAGAGCAGCAAGATCTTTCAGGGCTGGGCCCTTCCTTCTGGGAGAAGGAGCCGGACGTTTGCCTTTTCGGCAAGAGGCTCTGCCGCGGCAGAGCGCCATGAGATGTTGCGTCTCTGGGAAAGCACAGATCCCCACTGCTGTTGTGCCTGTAGATAGGGTGCCAAGGCACCGTGAAGAGCAGCAAGAGCTTTCAGGGCTGAGCCCTTCCTTGTGGGAGAAGGAGCCGGACGTTTGCCTTTTCGGCAAGAGGCTGTGCCGCGGCCGAGCGCCATGAGATGTTGCGTCTCTGGGAAAGCACAGATCCCCACTGCTGTTGTGCCTGTAGATAGGGCGCCAAGGCACCGTGAAGAGCAGCAAGAGCTTTCAGGGCTGGGCCCTTCCTTGTGGGAGAAGGAGCCAGACGTTTGCCTTTTCGGCAAGAGGCTCTGCCGTGGCCGAGCGCCGTGAGATGTTGCGTCTCTGGGAAAGCACAGATCCCCACTGCTGTTGTGCCTGTAGATAGGGCGCCAAGGGTAGGTGAAGAGCAGCAAGACCTTTCAGGACTGGGCCCTTCCTTGTGGGAGAAGGTGCCAGACGTTTGCACTTTCGGCAAGAGGCTCTACCGCGGCCGAGCTCCATGAGATGTGGCGTCTCTGAGAAAGCACAGATCCCCACTGCTGTTGTGCCTGTAGATAGGGCGCCAAGGGTAGGTGAAGCGCAGCAACAGCTTTCAGGGCTGGGCCCTTCCTTATGGGAGAAGGAGCCGGACGTTTGCCTTTTCGGCAAGAGGCTCTTCCGCGGCCGAGTGCCATGAGATGTTCCATCTCTGGGAAAGCACCGATCCCAAGTGATGTTTTGCCTGTAGATAGGGTGCCAAGGGTAGGTGAAGAGCAGCAACAGCTTTCAGGACTGGGCCCTTCCTTGTGGGACAAGGAGCTGGATGTATGCCTTTTAGGCAAGAGGCTCTGCCGAGGAGCAGCGCCATGAGTTGTTCCATCTCTGGGAAAGCACCGATCCCCAGTGCTGTTTTGCTTGTAGATAGGGCGCCAAGGGAAGGTGAAGAGCAGCATCAGCTTTCAGGACTGGGCCCTTCCTTGTGGGAGAAGGAGCCGGACGTTTGCCTTTTGGGCAAGAGGCTCTGCCGAGGTGCAGCGCCATGAGATGTTCTATCTCTGGGAAAGCACCGATCCCCAGTGCTGTTGTGCCTGCAGATAGGGCACCAAGGGAAGGTGAAGAGCAGCAACAGCTTTCAGGGCTAGACCCTTCCTTGTGGGAGAAGGAGCCGGACGTTTGCCTTTTCCGAAAGAGGCTCTGCCGAGGCCGAGGTCCATGAGATGTTCCGTCTCTGGGAAAGCACCGATCCCCAGTGCTGTTTTGCCTGTAGATAGGGAGCCAAGGGAAGGTGAAGAGCAGCAACAGCTTTCAGGGCTGGGCCCTTCCTTGTGGGAGAAGGAGCCGGACGTTTGCCTTTTCGGCAAGAGGCTCTGCCGAGGCCGAGGGCCATGAGATGTTGCGTCTCTGGGAAAGCACAGATCCCCACTGCTGTTGTGCCTGTAGATAGGGAGCCAAGGGAAGGTGAAGAGCAGCAAGAGCTTTCAGGGCTGGGCCCTTCCTTGTGGGAGAAGGAGCCGGATGTTTACCTTTTCGGAAAGGAGGTATCCGAGGCCGAGGCCCATGAGATATTCCGTCTCTGGGAAAGTACCATTACCCAGTGCTGTTGTGCCTGTAGATAGGGCGCCAAGGGAAGGTGAAGAGCAGCATCAGCTTTCAGGACTGGGCCCTTCCTTGTGGGAGAAGGAGCCGGACGTTTGCCTTTTTGGCAAGAGGCTCTGCCGAGGTGCAGCGCCATGAGATGTTGCGTCTCTGGGAAAGCACAGATCCCCACTGCTGTTGTGCCTGTCGATAGGTTGCCAAGGCACCGTGAAGAGCAGCAAGAGCTTTCAGGACTGGGCCCTTCCTTGTGGGAGAAGGAGCCGGACGTTTGCCTTTTCGGCAAGAGGCTCTGCCGCGGCCGAGCGCCATGAGATGTTGCGTCTCTGGGAAAGCACAGATCCCCACTGCTGTTGTGTCTGTAGATAGGGCGCCAAGGCACCGTGAAGAGCAGCAAGAGCTTTCAGGGCTGGGCCCTTCCTTGTGGGAGAAGGAGCCGGACGTTTGCCTTTTCGGCAAGAGGGTCTGCTGCGGCCGAACGCCATGAGATCTTGCGTCTCTGGGAAAGCACAGATCCCCACTGCTGTTGTGCCTGTAGATAGGGCACCAAGGCACCGTGAAGAGCAGCAACAGCTTTCAGCGCTGTGTCCTGATTTCTGGGAGAAGGAGCCGGACGTTTGCCTTTTCGGCAAGGGGCTCTGCCGCGGCCGAGCGCCATGAGATGTTGCGTCTCTGGGAAAGCACAGATCCCCACTGCTGTTGTGCCTGTAGATAGGGCGCCAAGGCACCGTGAGAGCAGCAACAGCTTTTAGAGCTGGGCCCTTCCTCGTGGGAGAAGGAGCCGGATGTTTGCCTTTTCGGCAAGAGGCTCTACCGCGGCCAAGCGCCATGAGATGTTGCGTCTCTGGGAAAGCACAGCTCCCCACTGCTGATGTGCCTGTAGATAGGGCGCCAAGGCACCGTGAAGAGCAGCAACACCTTTCAGGGCTGGGCCCTTCCTTGTGGGAGAAGGAGCCGGACGTTTGCCTTTTCGGCAAGAGGCTCTGCTGCAGCAGAACACCATGAACTATTGCATCTCTGGGAAAGCACAGATCCCCAGTACTGTTGTGCCTGTAGATAGGGCGCCAAGGCACCATGAAGAGCAGCAACAGCTTTGAGGGCTGGGCCCTTCCTTCTGGGAGAAGGAGCCGGACGTTTGCCTTTTCGGCAAGAGGCTCTGCCGTGGCCGAGCGCCATGAGATGTTGCGTTTCTGGGAAAGCACAGATCCCCACTGCTGTTGTGCCTGTAGATAGGGCGCCAAGGGTAGGCGAAGAGCAGCAAGAGCTTTCAGGGCTGGGCAGTTCCTTGTGGGAGAAGGAGCCGGACGTTTGCCTTTTCGGCAAGAGGCTCTGCCGCGGCCGAGCGCCATGAGATGTTGCGTCTCTGGGAAAGCACAGATCCCCACTGCTGTTGTGCCTGTAGATAGGGCGCCAAGGCACCGAGAAGAGCAGCAACAGCTTTCAGGGCTGGGCCCTTCCTTGTGGGAGAAGGAGCCGGACGTTTGCCTTTTCGGCAAGAGGCTCTGCCGTGGCCGAGCGCCATGAGATGTTGCGTCTCTGGGAAAGCACAGATCCCCACTGCTGTTGTGCCTGTCGATAGGGCACCACGGCACCGTGAAGAGCAGCAAGAGCTTTCAGGGCTGGGCCCTTCCTTGTGGGAGAAGGAGCCGGACGTTTGCCTTTTCGGCAAGAGGCTCTGCCGCGGCCGAGCGCCATGAGATGTTGTGTCTCTGGGAAAGCACAGATCCCCACTGCTGTTGTGCCTGTAGATAGGGCGCCAAGGCACCGTGAAGAGCAGCAACAGCTTTCAGGGCTGGGCCCTTCCTTGTGGGACAAGGAGCTGGATGTATGCCTTTTCGGCAAGAGGCTCTGCCGAGGAGCAGCGCCATGAGTTGTTCCATCTCTGGGAAAGCACCGATCCCCAGTGCTGTTTTGCTTGTAGATAGGGCGCCAAGGGAAGGTGAAGAGCAGCATCAGCTTTCAGGACTGGGCCCTTCCTTGTGGGAGAAGGAGCCGGACGTTTGCCTTTTGGGCAAGAGGCTCTGCCGAGGTGCAGCGCCATGAGATGTTCTATCTCTGGGAAAGCACCGATCCCCAGTGCTGTTGTGCCTGCAGAAAGGGCACCAAGGGAAGGTGAAGAGCAGCAAGAGCTTTCAGGGCTGGGCCCTTCCTTGTGGGAGAAGGAGCCGGACTTTTGCCTTTTCCGAAAGAGGCTCTGCCGAGGCCGATGGCCATGAGATGTTCCGTCTCTGGGAAAGCACAGATCCCCACTGCTGTTGTGCCTGTAGATAGGGCGCCAAGGCACTGTGAAGAGCAGCAACACCTTTCAGGGCTGGGCCCTTCCTTGTGGGAGAAGGAGCCGGACGTTTGCCTTTTCGGCAAGAGGCTCTGCCGCGGCCGAGCGCCATGAGATGTGGCGTCTCTGAGAAAGCACAGATCCCCACTGCTGATGTGCCTGTAGATAGGGCGCCAAGGGTAGGTGAAGCGCAGCAACAGCTTTCAGAGCTGGGCCCTTCCTTATGGGAGAATGAGCCGGACATTTGCCTTTTCGGCAAGAGGCTCTCCCGAGGAGCAGCGCCATGAGATGTTCCATCTCTGGGAAAGCACCGATCCCAAGTGATGTTTTGCCTGTAGATAGGGTGCCAAGGGAAGGTGAAGAGCAGCAAGTGCTTTCAGGACTGGGCCCTTCCTTGTGGGAGAAGTAGCCGGACGTTTGCCTTCTTGGCAAGAGGCTCTGCCGAGGCCGAGGGCCATGAGATGTTCCGTCCTTGGGAAAGCACAGATCCCCACTGCTGTTGTGCCTGTAGATAGGGCGCCAAGGCACCGTAAAGAGCAGCAACAGCTTTCAGGGCTGGGCCCTTCCTTGTGGGAGAAGGAGCCGGATGTTTACCTTTTCGGAAAGGAGGTATCCGAGGCCGAGGGCCATGAGATATTCCGTCTCTGGGAAAGTACCATTACCCAGTGCTGTTGTGCCTGTAGATAGGGCGCCAAGGGAAGGTGAAGAGCAGCATCAGCTTTCAGGACTGGGCCCTTCCTTGTGGGAGAAGGAGCCGGACGTTTGCCTTTTTGGCAAGAGGCTCTGCCGAGGTGCAGCGCCATGAGATGTTCCATCTCTGGGAAAGCACCGATCCCCAGTGCTGTTGTGCCTGCAGATAGGGCACCAAGGGAAGGTGAAGACCAGCAACAGTTTTCAGGGCTGGACCCTTCCTTGTGGGAGAAGGAGCCGGACGTTTGCCTTTTCCGAAAGAGGCTCTGCCGAGGCCGAGCGCCATGAGATGTTGCGTCTCTGGGAAAGCACCGATCCCCAGTGCTGTTTTACCTGTAGATAGGGAGCCAAGGCACCGTGAAGAGCAGCAACACCTTTCAGGGCTGGGCCCTTCCTTGTGGGAGAAGGAGCCGGACGTTTGCCTTCTTGGCAAGACGCTCTGCCGAGGCCGAGGGCCATGAGATGTTGCGTCTGTGGGAAAGCACAGATCCCCACTGCTGTTGTGCCTGTAGATAGGGCGCCAAGGCACCGTGAAGAGCAGCAAGAGCTTTCAGGGCTGGACCCTTCCTTGTGGGAGAAGGAGCCGGATGTTTACCTTTTCGGAAAGGAGGTATCCGAGGCCGAGGGCCATGAGATATTCCGTCTCTGGGAAAGTACCATTACCCAGTGCTGTTGTGCCTGTAGATAGGGCGCCAAGGGAAGGTGAAGAGCAGCATCAGCTTTCAGGACTGGGCCCTTCCTTGTGGGAGAAGGAGCCGGACGTTTGCCTTTTCGGCAAGAGGCTCTGCCGAGGTGCAGCGCCATGAGATGTTGCGTCTCTGGGAAAGCACAGATCCCCAGTGCTGTTGTGCCTGCCTGTCGATAGGGCGCCAAGGCACCGTAAAGAGCAGCAACATCTTTCAGGGCTGGGCCCTTCCTTGTGGGACAAGGAGCCGGAAGTTTGCCTTTTCGGCAAGAGGCTCTGCCGCGGCCGAGCACCATGAGATGTTGCGTTTCTGGGAAAGCACAGATCCCCACTGCTGTTGTGCCTGTAGATAGGGCGCCAAGGCACCGTGAAGAGCAGCAAGAGCTTTCAGGGCTGGGCCCTTCCTTGTGGGAGAAGGAGCCAGACGTTTGCCTTTTCGGCAAGAGGCTCTGCCGTGGCCGAGCGCCGTGAGATGTTGCGTCTCTGGGAAAGCACAGATCCCCACTGCTGTTGTGCCTGTAGATAGGGCGCCAAGGGTAGGTGAAGAGCAGCAAGACCTTTCAGGACTGGGCCCTTCCTTGTGGGAGAAGGAGCCGGACGTTTGCCTTTTCAGCAAGAGGCTCTGCCGAGGTGCAGCGCCATGAGATGTTCTATCTCTGGGAAAGCACCGATCCCCAGTGCTGTTGTGCCTGCAGAAAGGGCACCAAGGGAAGGTGAAGAGCAGCAAGAGCTTTCAGGGCTGGGCCCTTCCTTGTGGGAGAAGGAGCCGGACTTTTGCCTTTTCCGAAAGAGGCTCTGCCGAGGCCGATGGCCATGAGATGTTCCGTCTCTGGGAAAGCACAGATCCCCACTGCTGTTGTGCCTGTAGATAGGGCGCCAAGGCACTGTGAAGAGCAGCAACACCTTTCAGGGCTGGGCCCTTCCTTGTGGGAGAAGGAGCCGGACGTTTGCCTTTTCGGCAAGAGGCTCTGCCGCGGCCGAGCGCCATGAGATGTGGCGTCTCTGAGAAAGCACAGATCCCCACTGCTGATGTGCCTGTAGATAGGGCGCCAAGGGTAGGTGAAGCGCAGCAACAGCTTTCAGAGCTGGGCCCTTCCTTATGGGAGAATGAGCCGGACATTTGCCTTTTCGGCAAGAGGCTCTCCCGAGGAGCAGCGCCATGAGATGTTCCATCTCTGGGAAAGCACCGATCCCAAGTGATGTTTTGCCTGTAGATAGGGTGCCAAGGGAAGGTGAAGAGCAGCAAGTGCTTTCAGGACTGGGCCCTTCCTTGTGGGAGAAGTAGCCGGACGTTTGCCTTCTTGGCAAGAGGCTCTGCCGAGGCCGAGGGCCATGAGATGTTCCGTCCTTGGGAAAGCACAGATCCCCACTGCTGTTGTGCCTGTAGATAGGGCGCCAAGGCACCGTAAAGAGCAGCAACAGCTTTCAGGGCTGGGCCCTTCCTTGTGGGAGAAGGAGCCGGATGTTTACCTTTTCGGAAAGGAGGTATCCGAGGCCGAGGGCCATGAGATATTCCGTCTCTGGGAAAGTACCATTACCCAGTGCTGTTGTGCCTGTAGATAGGGCGCCAAGGGAAGGTGAAGAGCAGCATCAGCTTTCAGGACTGGGCCCTTCCTTGTGGGAGAAGGAGCCGGACGTTTGCCTTTTTGGCAAGAGGCTCTGCCGAGGTGCAGCGCCATGAGATGTTCCATCTCTGGGAAAGCACCGATCCCCAGTGCTGTTGTGCCTGCAGATAGGGCACCAAGGGAAGGTGAAGACCAGCAACAGTTTTCAGGGCTGGACCCTTCCTTGTGGGAGAAGGAGCCGGACGTTTGCCTTTTCCGAAAGAGGCTCTGCCGAGGCCGAGCGCCATGAGATGTTGCGTCTCTGGGAAAGCACCGATCCCCAGTGCTGTTTTACCTGTAGATAGGGAGCCAAGGCACCGTGAAGAGCAGCAACACCTTTCAGGGCTGGGCCCTTCCTTGTGGGAGAAGGAGCCGGACGTTTGCCTTCTTGGCAAGACGCTCTGCCGAGGCCGAGGGCCATGAGATGTTGCGTCTGTGGGAAAGCACAGATCCCCACTGCTGTTGTGCCTGTAGATAGGGCGCCAAGGCACCGTGAAGAGCAGCAAGAGCTTTCAGGGCTGGACCCTTCCTTGTGGGAGAAGGAGCCGGATGTTTACCTTTTCGGAAAGGAGGTATCCGAGGCCGAGGGCCATGAGATATTCCGTCTCTGGGAAAGTACCATTACCCAGTGCTGTTGTGCCTGTAGATAGGGCGCCAAGGGAAGGTGAAGAGCAGCATCAGCTTTCAGGACTGGGCCCTTCCTTGTGGGAGAAGGAGCCGGACGTTTGCCTTTTCGGCAAGAGGCTCTGCCGAGGTGCAGCGCCATGAGATGTTGCGTCTCTGGGAAAGCACAGATCCCCAGTGCTGTTGTGCCTGCCTGTCGATAGGGCGCCAAGGCACCGTAAAGAGCAGCAACATCTTTCAGGGCTGGGCCCTTCCTTGTGGGACAAGGAGCCGGAAGTTTGCCTTTTCGGCAAGAGGCTCTGCCGCGGCCGAGCACCATGAGATGTTGCGTTTCTGGGAAAGCACAGATCCCCACTGCTGTTGTGCCTGTAGATAGGGCGCCAAGGCACCGTGAAGAGCAGCAAGAGCTTTCAGGGCTGGGCCCTTCCTTGTGGGAGAAGGAGCCAGACGTTTGCCTTTTCGGCAAGAGGCTCTGCCGTGGCCGAGCGCCGTGAGATGTTGCGTCTCTGGGAAAGCACAGATCCCCACTGCTGTTGTGCCTGTAGATAGGGCGCCAAGGGTAGGTGAAGAGCAGCAAGACCTTTCAGGACTGGGCCCTTCCTTGTGGGAGAAGGTGCCAGACGTTTGCACTTTCGGCAAGAGGCTCTACCGCGGCCGAGCTCCATGAGATGTGGCGTCTCTGAGAAAGCACAGATCCCCACTGCTGTTGTGCCTGTAGATAGGGCGCCAAGGGTAGGTGAAGCGCAGCAACAGCTTTCAGGGCTGGGCCCTTCCTTATGGGAGAAGGAGCCGGACGTTTGCCTTTTCGGCAAGAGGCTCTTCCGCGGCCGAGTGCCATGAGATGTTCCATCTCTGGGAAAGCACCGATCCCAAGTGATGTTTTGCCTGTAGATAGGGTGCCAAGGGTAGGTGAAGAGCAGCAACAGCTTTCAGGACTGGGCCCTTCCTTGTGGGACAAGGAGCTGGATGTATGCCTTTTAGGCAAGAGGCTCTGCCGAGGAGCAGCGCCATGAGTTGTTCCATCTCTGGGAAAGCACCGATCCCCAGTGCTGTTTTGCTTGTAGATAGGGCGCCAAGGGAAGGTGAAGAGCAGCATCAGCTTTCAGGACTGGGCCCTTCCTTGTGGGAGAAGGAGCCGGACGTTTGCCTTTTGGGCAAGAGGCTCTGCCGAGGTGCAGCGCCATGAGATGTTCTATCTCTGGGAAAGCACCGATCCCCAGTGCTGTTGTGCCTGCAGATAGGGCACCAAGGGAAGGTGAAGAGCAGCAACAGCTTTCAGGGCTAGACCCTTCCTTGTGGGAGAAGGAGCCGGACGTTTGCCTTTTCCGAAAGAGGCTCTGCCGAGGCCGAGGTCCATGAGATGTTCCGTCTCTGGGAAAGCACCGATCCCCAGTGCTGTTTTGCCTGTAGATAGGGAGCCAAGGGAAGGTGAAGAGCAGCAACAGCTTTCAGGGCTGGGCCCTTCCTTGTGGGAGAAGGAGCCGGACGTTTGCCTTTTCGGCAAGAGGCTCTGCCGAGGCCGAGGGCCATGAGATGTTGCGTCTCTGGGAAAGCACAGATCCCCACTGCTGTTGTGCCTGTAGATAGGGAGCCAAGGGAAGGTGAAGAGCAGCAAGAGCTTTCAGGGCTGGGCCCTTCCTTGTGGGAGAAGGAGCCGGATGTTTACCTTTTCGGAAAGGAGGTATCCGAGGCCGAGGCCCATGAGATATTCCGTCTCTGGGAAAGTACCATTACCCAGTGCTGTTGTGCCTGTAGATAGGGCGCCAAGGGAAGGTGAAGAGCAGCATCAGCTTTCAGGACTGGGCCCTTCCTTGTGGGAGAAGGAGCCGGACGTTTGCCTTTTTGGCAAGAGGCTCTGCCGAGGTGCAGCGCCATGAGATGTTGCGTCTCTGGGAAAGCACAGATCCCCACTGCTGTTGTGCCTGTCGATAGGTTGCCAAGGCACCGTGAAGAGCAGCAAGAGCTTTCAGGACTGGGCCCTTCCTTGTGGGAGAAGGAGCCGGACGTTTGCCTTTTCGGCAAGAGGCTCTGCCGCGGCCGAGCGCCATGAGATGTTGCGTCTCTGGGAAAGCACAGATCCCCACTGCTGTTGTGTCTGTAGATAGGGCGCCAAGGCACCGTGAAGAGCAGCAAGAGCTTTCAGGGCTGGGCCCTTCCTTGTGGGAGAAGGAGCCGGACGTTTGCCTTTTCGGCAAGAGGGTCTGCTGCGGCCGAACGCCATGAGATCTTGCGTCTCTGGGAAAGCACAGATCCCCACTGCTGTTGTGCCTGTAGATAGGGCACCAAGGCACCGTGAAGAGCAGCAACAGCTTTCAGCGCTGTGTCCTGATTTCTGGGAGAAGGAGCCGGACGTTTGCCTTTTCGGCAAGGGGCTCTGGCGCGGCCGAGCGCCATGAGATGTTGCGTCTCTGGGAAAGCACAGATCCCCACTGCTGTTGTGCCTGTAGATAGGGCGCCAAGGCACCGTGAGAGCAGCAACAGCTTTTAGAGCTGGGCCCTTCCTCGTGGGAGAAGGAGCCGGATGTTTGCCTTTTCGGCAAGAGGCTCTACCGCGGCCAAGCGCCATGAGATGTTGCGTCTCTGGGAAAGCACAGCTCCCCACTGCTGATGTGCCTGTAGATAGGGCGCCAAGGCACCGTGAAGAGCAGCAACACCTTTCAGGGCTGGGCCCTTCCTTGTGGGAGAAGGAGCCGGACGTTTGCCTTTTCGGCAAGAGGCTCTGCTGCAGCAGAACACCATGAACTATTGCATCTCTGGGAAAGCACAGATCCCCACTGCTGTTGTGCCTGTAGATAGGGCGCCAAGGCACCATGAAGAGCAGCAACAGCTTTGAGGGCTGGGCCCTTCCTTCTGGGAGAAGGAGCCGGACGTTTGCCTTTTCGGCAAGAGGCTCTGCCGTGGCCGAGCGCCATGAGATGTTGCGTTTCTGGGAAAGCACAGATCCCCACTGCTGTTGTGCCTGTAGATAGGGCGCCAAGGGTAGGCGAAGAGCAGCAAGAGCTTTCAGGGCTGGGCAGTTCCTTGTGGGAGAAGGAGCCGGACGTTTGCCTTTTCGGCAAGAGGCTCTGCCGCGGCCGAGCGCCATGAGATGTTGCGTCTCTGGGAAAGCACAGATCCCCACTGCTGTTGTGCCTGTAGATAGGGCGCCAAGGCACCGAGAAGAGCAGCAACAGCTTTCAGGGCTGGGCCCTTCCTTGTGGGAGAAGGAGCCGGACGTTTGCCTTTTCGGCAAGAGGCTCTGCCGTGGCCGAGCGCCATGAGATGTTGCGTCTCTGGGAAAGCACAGATCCCCACTGCTGTTGTGCCTGTCGATAGGGCACCACGGCACCGTGAAGAGCAGCAAGAGCTTTCAGGGCTGGGCCCTTCCTTGTGGGAGAAGGAGCCGGACGTTTGCCTTTTCGGCAAGAGGCTCTGCCGCGGCCGAGCGCCATGAGATGTTGTGTCTCTGGGAAAGCACAGATCCCCACTGCTGTTGTGCCTGTAGATAGGGCGCCAAGGCACCGTGAAGAGCAGCAACAGCTTTCAGGGCTGGGCCCTTCCTTGTGGGACAAGGAGCTGGATGTATGCCTTTTCGGCAAGAGGCTCTGCCGAGGAGCAGCGCCATGAGTTGTTCCATCTCTGGGAAAGCACCGATCCCCAGTGCTGTTTTGCTTGTAGATAGGGCGCCAAGGGAAGGTGAAGAGCAGCATCAGCTTTCAGGACTGGGCCCTTCCTTGTGGGAGAAGGAGCCGGACGTTTGCCTTTTGGGCAAGAGGCTCTGCCGAGGTGCAGCGCCATGAGATGTTCTATCTCTGGGAAAGCACCGATCCCCAGTGCTGTTGTGCCTGCAGAAAGGGCACCAAGGGAAGGTGAAGAGCAGCAAGAGCTTTCAGGGCTGGGCCCTTCCTTGTGGGAGAAGGAGCCGGACTTTTGCCTTTTCCGAAAGAGGCTCTGCCGAGGCCGATGGCCATGAGATGTTCCGTCTCTGGGAAAGCACAGATCCCCACTGCTGTTGTGCCTGTAGATAGGGCGCCAAGGCACTGTGAAGAGCAGCAACACCTTTCAGGGCTGGGCCCTTCCTTGTGGGAGAAGGAGCCGGACGTTTGACTTTTCGGCAAGAGGCTCTGCCGCGGCCGAGCGCCATGAGATGTGGCGTCTCTGAGAAAGCACAGATCCCCACTGCTGATGTGCCTGTAGATAGGGCGCCAAGGGTAGGTGAAGCGCAGCAACAGCTTTCAGAGCTGGGCCCTTCCTTATGGGAGAATGAGCCGGACATTTGCCTTTTCGGCAAGAGGCTCTCCCGAGGAGCAGCGCCATGAGATGTTCCATCTCTGGGAAAGCACCGATCCCAAGTGATGTTTTGCCTGTAGATAGGGTGCCAAGGGAAGGTGAAGAGCAGCAAGTGCTTTCAGGACTGGGCCCTTCCTTGTGGGAGAAGTAGCCGGACGTTTGCCTTCTTGGCAAGAGGCTCTGCCGAGGCCGAGGGCCATGAGATGTTCCGTCCTTGGGAAAGCACAGATCCCCACTGCTGTTGTGCCTGTAGATAGGGCGCCAAGGCACCGTAAAGAGCAGCAACAGCTTTCAGGGCTGGGCCCTTCCTTGTGGGAGAAGGAGCCGGATGTTTACCTTTTCGGAAAGGAGGTATCCGAGGCCGAGGGCCATGAGATATTCCGTCTCTGGGAAAGTACCATTACCCAGTGCTGTTGTGCCTGTAGATAGGGCGCCAAGGGAAGGTGAAGAGCAGCATCAGCTTTCAGGACTGGGCCCTTCCTTGTGGGAGAAGGAGCCGGACGTTTGCCTTTTTGGCAAGAGGCTCTGCCGAGGTGCAGCGCCATGAGATGTTCCATCTCTGGGAAAGCACCGATCCCCAGTGCTGTTGTGCCTGCAGATAGGGCACCAAGGGAAGGTGAAGACCAGCAACAGTTTTCAGGGCTGGACCCTTCCTTGTGGGAGAAGGAGCCGGACGTTTGCCTTTTCCGAAAGAGGCTCTGCCGAGGCCGAGCGCCATGAGATGTTGCGTCTCTGGGAAAGCACCGATCCCCAGTGCTGTTTTACCTGTAGATAGGGAGCCAAGGCACCGTGAAGAGCAGCAACACCTTTCAGGGCTGGGCCCTTCCTTGTGGGAGAAGGAGCCGGACGTTTGCCTTCTTGGCAAGACGCTCTGCCGAGGCCGAGGGCCATGAGATGTTGCGTCTGTGGGAAAGCACAGATCCCCACTGCTGTTGTGCCTGTAGATAGGGCGCCAAGGCACCGTGAAGAGCAGCAAGAGCTTTCAGGGCTGGACCCTTCCTTGTGGGAGAAGGAGCCGGATGTTTACCTTTTCGGAAAGGAGGTATCCGAGGCCGAGGGCCATGAGATATTCCGTCTCTGGGAAAGTACCATTACCCAGTGCTGTTGTGCCTGTAGATAGGGCGCCAAGGGAAGGTGAAGAGCAGCATCAGCTTTCAGGACTGGGCCCTTCCTTGTGGGAGAAGGAGCCGGACGTTTGCCTTTTCGGCAAGAGGCTCTGCCGAGGTGCAGCGCCATGAGATGTTGCGTCTCTGGGAAAGCACAGATCCCCAGTGCTGTTGTGCCTGCCTGTCGATAGGGCGCCAAGGCACCGTAAAGAGCAGCAACATCTTTCAGGGCTGGGCCCTTCCTTGTGGGACAAGGAGCCGGAAGTTTGCCTTTTCGGCAAGAGGCTCTGCCGCGGCCGAGCACCATGAGATGTTGCGTTTCTGGGAAAGCACAGATCCCCACTGCTGTTGTGCCTGTAGATAGGGCGCCAAGGCACCGTGAAGAGCAGCAAGAGCTTTCAGGGCTGGGCCCTTCCTTGTGGGAGAAGGAGCCGGACGTTTGCCTTTTCGGCAAGAGGCTCTGCCGTGGCCGAGCGCCATGAGATGTTGCGTCTCTGGGAAAGCACAGATCCCCAGTGCTGTTGTGCCTGTCGATAGGGCGCCAAGGGTAGGTGAAGAGCAGCAAGAGCTTTCAGGGCTGGGCCCTTCCTTGTGGGAGAAGGAGCCGGACGTTTGCCTTTTCGGCAAGAGGCTCTGCCGCGGCCGAGCGCCATGAGATGTTGCGTCTGTGGGAAAGCACAGATCCCCACTGCTGTTGTGCCTGTAGATAGGGCGCCAAGGCACCGTGAAGAGCAGCAACACCTTTCATGGCTGGGCCCTTCCTTGTGGGAGAAGGAGCCGGACGTTTGCCTTTTCAGCAAGAGGCTCTGCCGCGGCCGAGCGCCATGAGATGTTGCGTCTGTGGGAAAGCACAGATCCCCACTGCTGTTGTGCCTGTAGATAGGGCGCCAAGGCACCGTGAAGAGCAGCAAGAGCTTTCAGGGCTGGACCCTTCCTTGTGGGAGAAGGAGCCGGATGTTTACCTTTTCGGAAAGGAGGTATCCGAGGCCGAGGGCCATGAGATATTCCGTCTCTGGGAAAGTACCATTACCCAGTGCTGTTGTGCCTGTAGATAGGGCGCCAAGGGAAGGTGAAGAGCAGCATCAGCTTTCAGGACTGGGCCCTTCCTTGTGGGAGAAGGAGCCGGACGTTTGCCTTTTTGGCAAGAGGCTCTGCCGAGGTGCAGCGCCATGAGATGTTGCGTCTCTGGGAAAGCACCGATCCCCACTGCTGTTGTGCCTGTCGATGGTGCGCCAAGGCACCGTAAAGAGCAGCAACATCTTTCAGGGCTGGGCCCTTCCTGTGGGACAATGAGCCGGATGTATGCCTTTTCGGCAAGAGGCTGAGCCGCGGCCGAGCGCCATGAGATGTTGCGTCTCTGGGAAAGCACAGATCCCCACTGCTGTTGTGCCTGTAGATAGGGCGCCAAGGCACCGTGAAGAGCAGCAAGAGCTTTCAGGGCTGGGCCCTTCCTTGTGGGAGAAGGAGCCGGACGTTTGACTTTTCGGCAAGAGGCTCTGCCGCGGCCGAGCGCCATGAGATGTGGCGTCTCTGAGAAAGCACAGATCCCCACTGCTGATGTGCCTGTAGATAGGGCGCCAAGGGTAGGTGAAGCGCAGCAACAGCTTTCAGAGCTGGGCCCTTCCTTATGGGAGAATGAGCCGGACATTTGCCTTTTCGGCAAGAGGCTCTCCCGAGGAGCAGCGCCATGAGATGTTCCATCTCTGGGAAAGCACCGATCCCAAGTGATGTTTTGCCTGTAGATAGGGTGCCAAGGGAAGGTGAAGCACAGCAACAGCTTTCAGGGCTGGGCCTTTCCTTGTGGGACAAGGTGCTGGACGTTTGCCTTTTCGGCAAGAGGCTCTGCCGAGGAGCAGCGCCATGCGTTGTTCCATCTCTGGGAAAGCACCGATCCCCAGTGCTGTTTTGCTTCTCGATAGGGCGCCAAGGGAAGGTGAAGAGCAGCAAATGCTTTCAGGACTGGGCCCTTCCTTGTGGGAGAAGTAGCCGGACATTTGCCTTCTTGGCAAGAGGCTCTGCCGAGGCCGAGGGCCATGAGATGTTCCGTCCTTGGGAAAGCACAGATCCCCACTGCTGTTGTGCCTGTAGATAGGGCGCCAAGGCACCGTAAAGAGCACCAACAGCTTTCAGGGCTGGGCCCTTCCTTGTGGGAGAAGGAGCCGGATGTTTACCTTTTCGGAAAGGAGGTATCCGAGGCCGAGGGCCATGAGATATTCCGTCTCTGGGAAAGTACCAATACCCAGTGCTGTTGTGCCTGTAGATAGGGCGCCAAGGGAAGGTGAAGAGCAGCATCAGCTTTCAGGACTGGGCCCTTCCTTGTGGGAGAAGGAGCCGGACGTTTGCCTTTTTGGCAAGAGGCTCTGCCGAGGTGCAGCGCCATGAGATGTCCCATCTCTGGGAAAGCACCGATCCCCAGTGCTGTTGTGCCTGCAGATAGGGCACCAAGGGAAGGTGAAGACCAGCAACAGCTTTCAGGGCTGGACCCTTCCTTGTGGGAGAAGGAGCCGGACGTTTGCCTTTTCCGAAAGAGGCTCTGCCGAGGCCGAGCGCCATGAGATGTTGCGTCTCTGGGAAAGCACCGATCCCCAGTGCTGTTTTACCTGTAGATAGGGAGCCAAGGGAAGGTGAAGAGCAGCAACAGCTTTCAGGGCTGGGCCCTTCCTTGTGGGAGAAGGAGCCGGACGTTTGCCTTCTTGGCAAGACGCTCTGCCGAGGCCGAGGGCCATGAGATGTTCCGTCTGTGGGAAAGCACCGATCCCCACTGCTGTTGTGCCTGTAGATAGGGCGCCAAGGCACCGTGAAGAGCAGCAAGAGCTTTCAGGGCTGGACCCTTCCTTGTGGGAGAAGGAGCCGGATGTTTACCTTTTCGGAAAGGAGGTATCCGAGGCCGAGGGCCATGAGATATTCCATCTCTGGGAAAGTACCATTACCCAGTGCTGTTGTGCCTGTAGATAGGGCGCCAAGGGAAGGTGAAGAGCAGCATCAGCTTTCAGGACTGGGCCCTTCCTTGTGGGAGAAGGAGCCGGACGTTTGCCTTTTTGGCAAGAGGCTCTGCCGAGGTGCAGCGCCATGAGATGTTGCGTCTCTGGGAAAGCACCGATCCCCACTGCTGTTGTGCCTGTCGATGGTGCGCCAAGGCACCGTAAAGAGCAGCAACATCTTTCAGGGCTGGGCCCTTCCTGTGGGACAAGGAGCCGGATGTATGCCTTTTCGGCAAGAGGCTGAGCCGCGGCCGAGCGCCATGAGATGTTGCGTCTCTGGGAAAGCACAGATCCCCACTGCTGTTGTGCCTGTAGATAGGGCGCCAAGGCACCGTGAAGAGCAGCAACAGCATTCTGGGCTGTGTCCTGACTTTTGGGAGAAGGAGCCGGACGTTTGCCTTTTCGGCAAGAGGCTCTGCCGTGGCCGAGCGCCATGAGATGTTGCGTCTCTGGGAAAGCACAGATCCCCACTGCTGTTGTGCCTGTAGATAGGGCGCCAAGGCACCGTGAAGAGCAGCAAGAGCTTTCAGGGCTGTGTCCTGACTTCTGGGAGAAGGAGCCGGACGTTTGCCTTTTGGGCAAGAGGCTCTGCTGCAGCACAGCACCATGAACTGTTGCATCTCTGGGAAAGCACAGATCCCCACTGCTGTTGTGCCTGTAGATAGGGCGCCAAGGCACCGTGAAGAGCAGCAAGAGCTTTCAGGGCTGGGCCCTTCCTTGTGGGAGAAGGAGCCGGACGTTTGCCTTTTCGGCAAGAGGCTCTGCCGCGGCCGAGCGCCATGAGATGTTGCGTCTCTGGGAAAGCACAGATCCCCACTGCTTTTGTGCCTGTAGGTAGGGCGCCAAGGCACCGTGAAGAGCAGGAACACCTTTCAGGGCTGGGCCCTTCCTTGTGGGAGAAGGAGCCGGACGTTTGCCTTTTCAGCAAGAGGCTCTGCTGCAATCGAGCGCCATGAGATGTTGCGTCTCTGGGAAAGCACAGATCCCCACTGCTGTTGTGCCTGTAGATAGGGCGCCAAGGCACCGTGAAGAGCAGCAAGAGCTTTCAGGGCTGGGCCCTTCCTTGTGGGACAAGGAGCTGGATGTATGCCTTTTCGGCAAGAGGCTCTGCCGAGGAGCAGCGCCATGAGTTGTTCCATCTCTGGGAAAGCACCGATCCCCAGTGCTGTTTTGCTTGTAGATAGGGCGCCAAGGGAAGGTGAAGAGCAGCATCAGCTTTCAGGACTGGGCCCTTCCTTGTGGGAGAAGGAGCCGGACGTTTGCCTTTTGGGCAAGAGGCTCTGCCGAGGTGCAGCGCCATGAGATGTTCTATCTCTGGGAAAGCACCGATCCCCAGTGCTGTTTTGCCTGTAAATAGGGAGCCAAGGGAAGGTGAAGAGCAGCAACAGCTTTCAGGCCTGGGCCCTTCCTTGTGGGAGAAGGAGCCGGACGTTTGCCTTCTTGGCAAGAGGCTCTGCCGAGGCCGAGGGCCATGAGATGTTGCGTCTCTGGGAAAGCACAGATCCCCACTGCTGTTGTGCCTGTAGATAGGGCGCCAAGGCACCGTGAAGAGCACCAACAGCTTTCAGGGTTGGACCCTTCCTTGTGGGAGAAGGAGCCGGATGTTTACCTTTTCGGAAAGGAGGTATCCGAGGCTGAGGCCCATGAGATATTCCGTCTCTGGGAAAGTACCATTACCCAGTGCTGTTGTGCCTGTAGATAGGGCGCCAAGGGAAGGTGAAGAGCAGCATCAGCTTTCAGGACTGGGCCCTTCCTTGTGGGAGAAGGAGCCGGACGTTTGCCTTTTTGGCAAGAGGCTCTGCCGAGGTGCAGCGCCATGAGATGTTGCGTCTCTGGGAAAGCACAGATCCCCAGTGCTGTTGTGCCTGCCTGTCGATAGGGCGCCAAGGCACCGTAAAGAGCAGCAACATCTTTCAGGGCTGGGCCCTTCCTTGTGGGACAAGGAGCCGGAAGTTTGCCTTTTCGGCAAGAGGCTCTGCCGCGGCCGAGCACCATGAGATGTTGCGTTTCTGGGAAAGCACAGATCCCCACTGCTGTTGTGCCTGTAGATAGGGCGCCAAGGCACCGTGAAGAGCAGCAAGAGCTTTCAGGGCTGGGCCCTTCCTTGTGGGAGAAGGAGCCGGACGTTTGCCTTTTCGGCAAGAGGCTCTGCCGTGGCCGAGCGCCATGAGATGTTGCGTCTCTGGGAAAGCACAGATCCCCACTGCTGTTGTGCCTGTCGATAGGGCGCCAAGGCACCGTGAAGAGCAGCAACACCTTTCAGGGCTGGGCCCTTCCTTGTGGGAGAAGGAGCCGGACGTTTGCCTTTTCGGCAAGAGGCTCTGCCGCGGCCGAGCGCCATGAGATGTTGCGTCTGTGGGAAAGCACAGATCCCCACTGCTGTTGTGCCTGTCGATAGGGCGCCAAGGCACCGTGAAGAGCAGCAACACCTTTCAGGGCTGGGCCCTTCCTTGTGGGAGAAGGAGCCGGACGTTTGCCTTTTCAGCAAGAGGCTCTGCCGCGGCCGAGCGCCATGAGATGTTGCGTCTCTGGGAAAGCACAGATCCCCACTGCTGTTGTGCCTGTAGATAGGGCGCCAAGGCACCGTGAAGAGCAGCAAGAGCTTTCAGGGCTGGACCCTTCCTTGTGGGAGAAGGAGCCGGATGTTTACCTTTTCGGAAAGGAGGTATCCGAGGCCGAGGGCCATGAGATATTCCGTCTCTGGGAAAGTACCATTACCCAGTGCTGTTGTGCCTGTAGATAGGGCGCCAAGGGAAGGTGAAGAGCAGCATCAGCTTTCAGGACTGGGCCCTTCCTTGTGGGAGAAGGAGCCGGACGTTTACCTTTTTGGCAAGAGGCTCTGCCGAGGTGCAGCGCCATGAGATGTTGCGTCTCTGGGAAAGCACCGATCCCCACTGCTGTTGTGCCTGTCGATGGTGCGCCAAGGCACCGTAAAGAGCAGCAACATCTTTCAGGGCTGGGCCCTTCCTGTGGGACAAGGAGCCGGATGTATGCTTTTTCGGCAAGAGGCTGAGCCGCGGCCGAGCGCCATGAGATGTTGCGTCTCTGGGAAAGCACAGATCCCCACTGCTGTTGTGCCTGTAGATAGGGCGCCAAGGCACCGTGAAGAGCAGCAACAGCATTCTGGGCTGTGTCCTGACTTTTGGGAGAAGGAGCCGGACGTTTGCCTTTTAAGCAAGGGGCTCTGCTGCAATCGAGCGCCATGAGATGTTGCGTCTCTGGGAAAGCACAGATCCCCACTGCTGTTGTGCCTGTAGATAGGGCGCCAAGGGTAGGCGAAGAGCAGCAAGAGCTTTCAGGGCTGGGCAGTTCCTTGTGGGAGAAGGAGCCGGACGTTTGCCTTTTCGGCAAGAGGCTCTGCCGCGGCCGAGCGCCATGAGATGTTGCGTCTCTGGGAAAGCACAGATCCCCACTGCTGTTGTGCCTGTAGATAGGGCGCCAAGGCACCGTGAAGAGCAGCAAGAGCTTTCAGGGCTGGGCCCTTCCCTATGGGAGAAGGAGCCGGACGTTTGCCTTTTCGGCAAGAGGCTCTGCCGCGGCCGAGCGCCATGAGATGTTGCGTCTCTGGGAAAGCACAGATCCCCACTGCTGATGTGCCTGTCGATAGGGCGCCAAGGCACCGTGAAGAGCACCAACAGCTTTCAGGGCTGTATCCTGACTTCTGGGAGAAGGAGCCGCACGTTTGCCTTTTCGGCAAGAGGCTCTGCCGCAGCAGAGCGCCATGAGATCTTGCATCTCTGGGAAAGCACAGATCCCCACTGCTGTTGTGCCTGTAGATAGGTTGCCAAGGCACCGTGAAGAGCAGCAAGATCTTTCAGGGCTGGGCCCTTCCTTGTGGGAGAAGCATCCGGACGATTGCCTTTTCGGCAAGAGGCTCTGCCGCGGCCGAGCGCCATGAGAAGTTGCGTCTCTGGGAAAGCACAGATCCCCAGTGCTGTTGTGCCTGTAGATAGGTTGCCAAGGCACCGTGAAGAGCAGCAAGATCTTTCAGGGCTGGGCCCTTCCTTGTGGGAGAAGCATCCGGACGATTGCCTTTTCGAAAGAGGCTCTGCCGCGGCCGAGCGCCATGAGAAGTTGCGTCTCTGGGAAAGCACAGATCCCCACTGCTGTTGTGCCTGTAGATAGGGCGCCAAGGGTAGGTGAAGAGCAGCAAGAGCTTTCAGGGCTGGGCCCTTCCTTGTGGGAGAAGGAGCCGGACGTTTGCCTTTTCGGCAAGAGGCTCTGCCGCGGCCGAGCGCCATGAGATGTTGCGTCTCTGGGAAAGCACAGATCCCCACTGCTGTTGTGCCTGTAGATAGGGTGCCAAGGCACCGTTAAGAGCACCAACAGCTTTCAGGGCTGGGCCCTTCCTTGTGGGAGAAGGAGCCGGACGTTTGCCTTTTCGGCAAGAGGCTTTGGCGCGGCCGAGCGCCATGAGATGTTGCGTCTCTGGGAAAGCACAGATCCCCACTGCTGTTGTGCCTGTAGATAGGGCGCCAAGGGTAGGTGAAGAGGAGCAAGAGCTTTCAGGGCTGGGCCCTTCCTTGTGGGAGAAGGAGCCGGACGTTTGCCTTTTCGGCAAGAGGCTCTGCCGCGGCCGAGCGCCATGAGATGTTGCGTCTCTGGGATAGCACAGATCCCCACTGCTGTTGTGCCTGTCGATAGGGCGCCAAGGCACCGTGAAGAGAACCAACAGCTTTCAGGGCTGGGCCGTTCCTTGTGGGAGAAGGAGCCGGACGTTTGCCTTTTCGGCAAGAGGCTCTGCCGCGGCCGAGCGCCATGAGATGTTGCGTCTCTGGGAAAGCACAGATCCCCACTGCTGTTGTGCCTGTAGATAGGGCGCCAAGGCACCATGAAGAGCAGCAAGAGCTTTCAGGGCTGTATCCTGACTTCTGGGAGAAGGAGCCGGACGTTTGCCTTTTCGGCAAGAGGCTCTGCCGCGGCCGAGCGCCATGAGATCTTGCGTCTCTGGGAAAGCACAGATCCCCACTGCTGTTGTGCCTGTAGATAGGGCGCCAAGGGTAGGTGAAGAGCAGGAACACATTTCAGGGCTGTGTCCTGACTTCTGGGAGAAGGAGCCGGACGTTTGCCTTTTCGGCAAGAGGCTCTGCCGCGGCCGAGCGCCATGAGATCTTGCGTCTCTGGGAAAGCACAGATCCCCACTGCTGTTGTGCCTGTAGATAGGGCGCCAAGGCACCGTGAAGAGCAGCAACAGCTTTCAGGGCTGTGTCCTGACTTCTGGGAGAAGGAGCCGGACGTTTGCCTTTTCGGCAAGAGGCTCTGCCGCGGCCGAGCGCCATGAGATGTTGCGTCTCTGGGAAAGCACAGATCCCCACTGCTGTTGTGCCTGTAGATAGGGCGCCAAGGCACCGTGAGAGCAGCAACAGCTTTCAGGGCTGTGTCCTGACTTCTGGGAGAAGGAGCCGGACGTTTGCCTTTTCGGCAAGAGGCTCTGCCGCGGCCGAGCGCCATGAGATGTTGCGTCTCTGGGAAAGCACAGATCCCCACTGCTGTTGTGCCTGTAGATAGGGCGCCAAGGCACCGTGAAGAGCAGCAAGAGCTTTCTCGGCTGTGTCCTGACTTATGGGATAAGGAGCCGGACGTTTGCCTTTTCGGCAAGAGGGTCTGCCGCGGCCAAGCGCCATGAGATGTTGCGTCTCTGGGAAAGCAAAGATCCCCACTGCTGTTGTGCCTGTAGATAGGGCGCCAAGGCACCGTGAGAGCAGCAACAGCTTTTAGAGCTGGGCCCTTCCTCATGGGAGAAGGAGCCGGATGTTTGCCTTTTCGGCAAGAAGCTCTGCCGCGGCCTAGCGCCATGAGATGTTGCGTCTCTGGGAAAGCACAGCTCCCCACTGCTGATGTGCCTGTACATAGGGCGCCAAGGCACCGTGAAGATCAGCAAGAGCTTTCAGGGCTAGACCCTTCCTTGTGGGAGAAGGAGCCGGACGTTTGCCTTTTCGGCAAGAGGCTCTGCCGCGGCCGAGCGCCATGAGATCTTGCGTCTCTGGGATAGCACAGATCCCCACTGCTGTTGTGCCTGTTGATAGGGCGCCAAGGCACCGTGAAGAGCACCAAAAGCTTTCAGGGCTGGGCCGTTCCTTGTGGGAGAAGGAGCCGGACGTTTGCCTTTTCGGCAAGAGGCTCTGCCGCGGCCGAGCGCCATGAGATCTTGCGTCTCTGGGAAAGCACAGATCCCCACTGCTGTTGTGCCTGTAGATAGGGCGCCAAGGCACCGTGAACAGCAGCAAGAGCTTTCAGGGCTGTATCCTGACTTCTGGGAGAAGGAGCCGCACGTTTGCCTTTTCGGCAAGAGGCTCTGCCGCAGCAGAGCGCCATGAGATCTTGCGTCTCTGGGAAAGCACAGATCCCCAGTGCTGTTGTGCCTGTAGATAGGGCGCCAAGGCACCGTGAAGAGCAGCAAGAGCTTTCAGGGCTGGGCCCTTCCTTGTGGGAGAAGCATCCGGACGATTGCCTTTTCGAAAGAGGCTCTGCCGCGGCCGAGCGCCATGAGAAGTTGCGTCTCTGGGAAAGCACAGATCCCCACTGCTGTTGTGCCTGTAGATAGGGCGCCAAGGGTAGGTGAAGAGCAGCAAGAGCTTTCAGGGCTGGGCCCTTCCTTGTGGGAGAAGGAGCCGGACGTTTGCCTTTTCGGCAAGAGGCTCTGCCGCGGCCGAGCGCCATGAGATGTTGCGTCTCTGGGAAAGCACAGATCCCCACTGCTGTTGTGCCTGTAGATAGGGCGCCAAGGCACCGTGAAGAGCAGGAACAGCTTTCAGGGCTGGGCCCTTCCTTGTGGGAGAAGGAGCCGGACGTTTGCCTTTTCGGCAAGAGGCTCTGGCGCGGCCGAGCGCCATGAGATGTTGCGTCTCTGGGAAAGCATAGATCCCCACTGCTGTTGTGCCTGTAGATAGGGCGCCAAGGCACCGTAAAAGCAGCAACAGCTTTCAGGGCTGGGCCGTTCCTTGTGGGAGAAGAAGCCGGACGTTTGCCTTTTCGGCAAGAGGCTCTGCCGCGGCCGAGCACCATGAGAAGTTGCGTTTCTGGGAAAGCACAGATCCCCACTGCTGTTCTGCCTGTAGATAGGGCGCCAAGGCACCGTGAAGAGCAGCAAGAGCTTTCAGGGCTGGGCCCTTCCTTGTGGGACAAGGAGCCGGACGTTTGCCTTTTCGGCAAGAGGCTCAGCCGCGGCCGAGCGCCATGAGATCTTGCGTCTCTGGGAAAGCACAGATCCCCACTGCTGTTGTGCCTGTAGATAGGGCGCCAAGGCACCGTGAAGAGCAGCAACAGCTTTCAGGGCTGTGTCCTGATTTCTGGGAGAAGGAGCCGGACGTTTGCCTTTTCGGCAAGGGGCTCTGCCGCGGCCGAGCGCCATGAGATGTTGCGTCTCTGGGAAAGCACAGATCCCCACTGCTGTTGTGCCTGTAGATAGGGCGCCAAGGCACCGTGAAGAGCAGCAACACATTTCAGGGCTGTGTCCTGACTTCTGGGAGAAGGAGCCGGACGTTTGCCTTTTCGGCAAGAGGCTCTGCCGCGGCCGAGCGCCATGAGATGTTGCGTCTCTGGGAAAGCACAGATCCCCACTGCTGTTGTGCCTGTAGATAGGGCGCCAAGGCACCGTGAAGAGCAGCAACAGCTTTCAGGGCTGTGTCCTGACTTCTGGGAGAAGGAGCCGGACGTTTGCATTTTCGGCAAAGGGCTCTGCCGCGGCCGAGCGCCATGAGATGTTGCGTCTCTGGGAAAGCACAGATCCCCAGTGCTGTTGTGCCTGTAGATAGGTTGCCAAGGCACCGTGAAGAGCAGCAAGATCTTTCAGGGCTGGGCCCTTCCTTCTGGGAGAAGCATCCGGACGATTGCCTTTTCGAAAGAGGCTCTGCCGCGGCCGAGCGCCATGAGAAGTTGCGTCTCTGGGAAAGCACAGATCCCCACTGCTGTTGTGCCTGTAGATAGGGCGCCAAGGGTAGGTGAAGAGCAGCAAGAGCTTTCAGGGCTGGGCCCTTCCTTGTGGGAGAAGGAGCCGGACGTTTGCCTTTTCGGCAAGAGGCTCTGCCGCGGCCGAGCGCCATGAGATGTTGCGTCTCTGGGAAAGCACAGATCCCCACTGCTGTTGTGCCTGTAGATAGGGTGCCAAGGCACCGTTAAGAGCACCAACAGCTTTCAGGGCTGGGCCCTTCCTTGTGGGAGAAGGAGCCGGACGTTTGCCTTTTCGGCAAGAGGCTTTGGCGCGGCCGAGCGCCATGAGATGTTGCGTCTCTGGGAAAGCACAGATCCCCAGTGCTGTTGTGCCTGTAGATAGGGCGCCAAGGGTAGGTGAAGAGGAGCAAGAGCTTTCAGGGCTGGGCCCTTCCTTGTGGGAGAAGGAGCCGGACGTTTGCCTTTTCGGCAAGAGGCTCTGCCGCGGCCGAGCGCCATGAGATGTTGCGTCTCTGGGATAGCACAGATCCCCACTGCTGTTGTGCCTGTCGATAGGGCGCCAAGGCACCGTGAAGAGAACCAACAGCTTTCAGGGCTGGGCCGTTCCTTGTGGGAGAAGGAGCCAGACGTTTGCCTTTTCGGCAAGAGGCTCTGCCGCGGCCGAGCGCCATGAGATGTTGCGTCTCTGGGAAAGCACAGATCCCCACTGCTGTTGTGCCTGTAGATAGGGCGCCAAGGCACCATGAAGAGCAGCAAGAGCTTTCAGGGCTGTATCCTGACTTCTGGGAGAAGGAGCCGGACGTTTGCCTTTTCGGCAAGAGGCTCTGCCGCGGCCGAGCGCCATGAGATCTTGCGTCTCTGGGAAAGCACAGATCCCCACTGCTGTTGTGCCTGTAGATAGGGCGCCAAGGGTAGGTGAAGAGCAGGAACACATTTCAGGGCTGTGTCCTGACTTCTGGGAGAAGGAGCCGGACGTTTGCCTTTTCGGCAAGAGGCTCTGCCGCGGCCGAGCGCCATGAGATCTTGCGACTCTGGGAAAGCACAGATCCCCACTGCTGTTGTGCCTGTAGATAGGGCGCCAAGGCACCGTGAAGAGCAGCAACAGCTTTCAGGGCTGTGTCCTGACTTCTGGGAGAAGGAGCCGGACGTTTGCCTTTTCGGCAAGAGGCTCTGCCGCGGCCGAGCGCCATGAGATGTTGCGTCTCTGGGAAAGCACAGATCCCCACTGCTGTTGTGCCTGTAGATAGGGCGCCAAGGCACCGTGAGAGCAGCAACAGCTTTCAGGGCTGTGTCCTGACTTCTGGGAGAAGGAGCCGGACGTTTGCCTTTTCGGCAAGAGGCTCTGCCGCGGCCGAGCGCCATGAGAAGTTGCGTCTCTGGGAAAGCACAGATCCCCACTGCTGTTGTGCCTGTAGATAGGGCGCCAAGGCACCGTGAAGAGCAGCAAGAGCTTTCTCGGCTGTGTCCTGACTTATGGGATAAGGAGCCGGACGTTTGCCTTTTCGGCAAGAGGGTCTGCCGCGGCCAAGCGCCATGAGATGTTGCGTCTCTGGGAAAGCAAAGATCCCCACTGCTGTTGTGCCTGTAGATAGGGCGCCAAGGCACCGTGAGAGCAGCAACAGCTTTTAGAGCTGGGCCCTTCCTCATGGGAGAAGGAGCCGGATGTTTGCCTTTTCGGCAAGAAGCTCTGCCGCGGCCTAGCGCCATGAGATGTTGCGTCTCTGGGAAAGCACAGCTCCCCACTGCTGATGTGCCTGTAGATAGGGCGCCAAGGCACCGTGAAGATCAGCAAGAGCTTTCAGGGCTAGACCCTTCCTTGTGGGAGAAGGAGCCGGACGTTTGCCTTTTCGGCAAGAGGCTCTGCCGCGGCCGAGCGCCATGAGATCTTGCGTCTCTGGGATAGCACAGATCCCCACTGCTGTTGTGCCTGTTGATAGGGCGCCAAGGCACCGTGAAGAGCACCAAAAGCTTTCAGGGCTGGGCCGTTCCTTTTGGGAGAAGGAGCCGGACGTTTGCCTTTTCGGCAAGAGGCTCTGCCGCGGCCGAGCGCCATGAGATCTTGCGTCTCTGGGAAAGCACAGATCCCCACTGCTGTTGTGCCTGTAGATAGGGCGCCAAGGCACCGTGAACAGCAGCAAGAGCTTTCAGGGCTGTATCCTGACTTCTGGGAGAAGGAGCCGCACGTTTGCCTTTTCGGCAAGAGGCTCTGCCGCAGCAGAGCGCCATGAGATCTTGCGTCTCTGGGAAAGCACAGATCCCCAGTGCTGTTGTGCCTGTAGATAGGGCGCCAAGGCACCGTGAAGAGCAGCAAGAGCTTTCAGGGCTGGGCCCTTCCTTGTGGGAGAAGCATCCGGACGATTGCCTTTTCGAAAGAGGCTCTGCCGCGGCCGAGCGCCATGAGAAGTTGCGTCTCTGGGAAAGCACAGATCCCCACTGCTGTTGTGCCTGTAGATAGGGCGCCAAGGGTAGGTGAAGAGCAGCAAGAGCTTTCAGGGCTGGGCCCTTCCAAGTGGGAGAAGGAGCCGGACGTTTGCCTTTTCGGCAAGAGGCTCTGCCGCGGCCGAGCGCCATGAGATGTTGCGTCTCTGGGAAAGCACAGATCCCCACTGCTGTTGTGCCTGTAGATAGGGCGCCAAGGCACCGTGAAGAGCAGGAACAGCTTTCAGGGCTGGGCCCTTCCTTGTGGGAGAAGGAGCCGGACGTTTGCCTTTTCGGCAAGAGGCTCTGGCGCGGCCGAGCGCCATGAGATGTTGCGTCTCTGGGAAAGCATAGATCCCCACTGCTGTTGTGCCTGTAGATAGGGCGCCAAGGCACCGTAAAAGCAGCAACAGCTTTCAGGGCTGGGCCGTTCCTTGTGGGAGAAGAAGCCGGACGTTTGCCTTTTCGGCAAGAGGCTCTGCCGCGCCCGAGCACCATGAGAAGTTGCGTTTCTGGGAAAGCACAGATCCCCACTGCTGTTGTGCCTGTAGATAGGGCGCCAAGGCACCGTGAAGAGCAGCAAGAGCTTTCAGGGCTGGGCCCTTCCTTGTGGGAGAAGGAGCCGGACGTTTGCCTTTTCGGCAAGAGGCTCTGCCGCGGCCGAGCGCCATGAGATCTTGCGTCTCTGGGAAAGCACAGATCCCCACTGCTGTTGTGCCTGTAGATAGGGCGCCAAGGCACCGTGAAGAGCAGCAACAGCTTTCAGGGCTGTGTCCTGATTTCTGGGAGAAGGAGCCGGACGTTTGCCTTTTCGGCAAGGGGCTCTGCCGCGGCCGAGCGCCATGAGATGTTGCGTCTCTGGGAAAGCACAGATCCCCACTGCTGTTGTGCCTGTAGATAGGGCGCCAAGGCACCGTGAAGAGCAGCAACACATTTCAGGGCTGTGTCCTGACTTCTGGGAGAAGGAGCCGGACGTTTGCCTTTTCGGCAAGAGGCTCTGCCGCGGCCGAGCGCCATGAGATGTTGCGTCTCTGGGAAAGCACAGATCCCCACTGCTGTTGTGCCTGTAGATAGGGCGCCAAGGCACCGTGAAGAGCAGCAAGAGCTTTCAGGGCTGTGTCCTGACTTCTGGGAGAAGGAGCCGGACGTTTGCATTTTCGGCAAAGGGCTCTGCCGCGGCCGAGCGCCATGAGATGTTGCGTCTCTGGGAAAGCACAGATCCCCACTGCTGTTGTGCCTGTAGATAGGGCGCCAAGGCACCGTGAGAGCAGCAACAGCTTTCAGGGCTGTGTCCTGACTTCTGGGAGAAGGAGCCGGACGTTTGCCTTTTCGGCAAGAGGCTCTGCCGCGGCCGAGCGCCATGAGATGTTGCGTCTCTGGGAAAGCACAGATCCCCACTGCTGTTGTGCCTGTAGATAGGGCGCCAAGGCACCGTGAAGAGCAGCAAGAGCTTTCTCGGCTGTGTCCTGACTTATGGGATAAGGAGCCGGACGTTTGCCTTTTCGGCAAGAGGCTCTGCCGCGGCCAAGCACCATGAGATGTTGCGTCTCTGGGAAAGCACAGATCCCCACTGCTGTTGTGCCTGTAGATAGGGCGCCAAGGGTAGGCGAAGAGCAGCAAGAGCTTTCAGGGCTGGGCAGTTCCTTGTGGGAGAAGGAGCCGGACGTTTGCCTTTTCGGCGAGAGGCTCTGCCGCGGCCGAGTGCCATGAGATGTTGCGTCTCTGGGAAAGCACAGATCCCCAGTGCTGTTGTGCCTGTACATAGGGCGCCAAGGCACCGTGAAGAGCAGCAAGAGCTTTCAGGGCTGGGCCCTTCCTTGTGGGAGAAGGAGCCGGACGTTTGCCTTTTCGGCAAGAGGCTCTGCCGCGGCCGAGCGCCATGAGATCTTGCGTCTCTGGGAAAGCACAGATCCCCACTGCTGTTGTGCCTGTAGATAGGGCGCCAAGGCACCGTAAAGAGCAGCAACACCTTTCAGGGCTGGGCCCTTCCAAGTGGGAGAAGGAGCCGGACGTTTGCCTTTTCGGCAAGAGGCTCTGCCGCGGCCGAGCGCCATGAGATGTGGCGTCTCTGGGAAAGCACAGATCCCCACTGCTGATGTGCCTGTAGATAGGGCGCCAAGGGTAGGTGAAGCGCAGCAACAGCTTTCAGGGCTGGGCCCTTCCTTGTGGGACAAGGAGCTGGACGTTTGCCTTTTCGGAAAGAGGCTCTGCCGCGGCCGAGCGCCATGAGATGTTGCGTCTCTGGGAAAGCACAGATCCCCACTGCTGTTGTGCCTGTAGATAGGGCGCCAAGGCACCGTGAAGAGCAGCAACAGCTTTCAGGGCTGGGCCCTTCCTTGTGGGAGAAGGAGCCGGACGTTTGCCTTTTCGGCAAGAGGCTCTGCCACGGCCGAGCACCATGAGAAGTTGCGTTTCTGGGAAAGCACAGATCCCCACTGCTGTTGTGCCTGTAGATAGGGTGTCAAGGCACCGTGAAGAGCAGCAAGAGCTTTCAGGGCTGGGCCCTTCCTTGTGGGAGAAGGAGCCGGACGTTTGCCTTTTCGGCAAGAGGCTCTGCCGCGGCCGAGCGCCATGAGATGTTGCGTCTCTGGGATAGCACAGATCCCCACTGCTGTTGTGCCTGTAGATAGGGCGCCAAGGCACCGTGAAGAGCAGCAACAGCTTTCAGGGCTGGGCCGTTCCTTGTGGGAGAAGGAGCCGGGCGTTTGCCTTTTCGGCAAGAGGCTCTGCCGCGGCCGAGCGCCATGAGATGTTGCGTTTCTGGGAAAGCACAGATCCCCACTGCTGTTGTGTCTGTAGATAGGGCGCCAAGGCACCGTGAAGAGCAGCAAGAGCTTTCAGGGCTGGGTCCTGACTTCTGGGAGAAGGAGCCGGAAGTTTGCCTTTTTGGCAAGAGGCTCTGCCGCGGCCGAGCGCCATGAGATGTTGCGTCTCTGGGAAAGCACAGATCCCCACTGCTGTTGTGCCTGTAGATAGGGCGCCAAGGCACCGTGAAGTCCAGCAACAGCTTTCAGGTCTGTGTCCTGATTTCTGGGAGAAGGAGCCGGACGTTTGCCTTTTCGGCAAGGGGCTCTGCCGCGGCCGAGCGCCATGAGACGTTGCGTCTCTGGGAAAGCACAGATCCCCACTGCTGTTGTGCCTGTAGATAGGGCGCGAAGGGTAGGTGAAGAGCAGGAACACATTTCAGGGCTGTGTCCTGACTTCTGGGAGAAGGAGCCGGACGTTTGCCTTTTCGGCAAGAGGCTCTGGCGCGGCCGAGCGCCATGAGATGTTGCGTCTCTGGGAAAGCACAGATCCCCACTGCTGTTGTGCCTGTCGATAGGGCGCCAAGGGTAGGTGGAGAGCAGCAAGAGCTTTCAGGACTGGGCCCTTCCAAGTGGGAGAAGGAGCCGGACGTTTGCCTTTTCGGCAAGGGGCTCTGCCGCGGCCGAGCGCCATGAGATGTTGCGTCTCTGGGAAAGCACAGATCCCCACTGCTGTTGTGCCTGTAGATAGGGCGCCAAGGCACCGTGAGAGCAGCAACACCTTTCAGGGCTGTGTCCTGACTTCTGGGAGAAGGAGCCGGACGTTTGCCTTTTCGGCAAGAGGCTCTGCCGCGGCCGAGCGCCATGAGATGTTGCGTCTCTGGGAAAGCACAGATCCCCACTGCTGTTGTGCCTGTAGATAGGGCGCCAAGGCACCGTGAAGAGCAGCAAGAGCTTTCTCGGCTGTGTCCTGACTTATGGGATAAGGAGCCGGACGTTTGCCTTTTCGGCAAGAGGGTCTGCCGCGGCCAAGTGCCATGAGATGTTGCGTCTCTGGGAAAGCACAGATCCCCACTGCTGTTGTGCCTGTCGATAGGGCGCCAAGGCACCGTGAGAGCAGCAACAGCTTTTAGAGCTGGGCCCTTCCTCGTGGGAGAAGGAGCCGGATGTTTGCCTTTTCGGCAAGAGGCTCTGCCGCGGCCAAGCGCCATGAGATGTTGCGTCTCTGGGAAAGCACAGCTCCCCACTGCTGATGTGCCTGTACATAGGGCGCCAAGGCACCGTGAAGAGCAGTAACAGCTTTCAGGGCTAGACCCTTCCTTGTGGGAGAAGGAGCCGGACGTTTGCCTTTTCGGCAAGAGGCTCTGCTGCAGCAGAACACCATGAACTATTGCATCTCTGGGAAAGCACAGATCCCCAGTGCTGTTGTGCCTGTAGATAGGGCGCCAAGGCACCATGAAGAGCAGCAACAGCTTTCAGGGCTGGGCCCTTCCTTCTGGGAGAAGGAGCCGGACGTTTGCCTTTTCGGCAAGAGGCTCTGCCGTGGCCGAGCGCCATGAGATGTTGCGTCTCTGGGAAAGCACAGATCCCCACTGCTGTTGTGCCTGTAGATAGGGCGCCAAGGGTAGGCGAAGAGCAGCTGGAGCTTTCAGGGCTGGGCAGTTCCTTTTAGGAGAAGGAGCCGGACCTTTGCCTTTTCGGCAAGAGGCTCTGCCGCGGCCGAGCGCCATGAGATGTTGCGTGTCTGGGAAAGCACAGATCCCCACTGCTGTTGTGCCTGTAGATAGGGCGCCAAGGCACCGTGAAGAGCAGCAACAGCTTTCAGGGCTGGGCCCTTCCTTGTGGGAGAAGGAGCCGGACCTTTGCCTTTTCGGCAAGAGGCTCTGCCGCGGCCGAGCGCCATGAGATGTTGCGTCTCTGGGAAAGCACAGATCCCCACTGCTGTTGTGCCTGTAGATAGGGCGCCAAGGCACCGTGAAGAGCAGGAACAGCTTTCAGGGCTGGGCCCTTCCTTGTGGGAGAAGGAGCCGGACGTTTGCCTTTTCGGCAAGAGGCTCTGCCGCGGCCGAGCGCCATGAGATGTTGCGTCTCTGGGAAAGCATAGATCCCCACTGCTGTTGTGCCTGTAGATAGGGCGCCAAGGCACCGTAAAAGCAGCAACAGCTTTCAGGGCTGGGCCGTTCCTTGTGGGAGAAGAAGCCGGACGTTTGCCTTTTCGGCAAGAGGCTCTGCCGCGGCCGAGCACCATGAGAAGTTGCGTCTCTGGGAAAGCACAGATCCCCACTGCTGATGTGCCTGTCGATAGGGCGCCAAGGCACCGTGAAGAGCAGCAAGATCTTTCAGGGCTGGGCCCTTCCTTCTGGGAGAAGGAGCCGGACGTTTGCCTTTTCGGCAAGAGGCTCTGCCGCGGCCGAGCGCCATGAGATGTTGCGTCTCTGGGATAGCACAGATCCCCACTGCTGTTGTGCCTGTAGATAGGGCGCCAAGGCACCGTGAAGAGCAGCAAGAGCTTTCAGGGCTGGGTCCTGACTTCTGGGAGAAGGAGCCGGAAGTTTGCCTTTTTGGCAAGAGGCTCTGCCGCGGCCGAGCGCCATGAGATCTTGCGTCTCTGGGAAAGCACAGATCCCCACTGCTGTTGTGCCTGTAGATAGGGCGCCAAGGCACCGTGAAGTCCAGCAACAGCTTTCAGGTCTGTGTCCTGATTTCTGGGAGAAGGAGCCGGACGTTTGCCTTTTCGGCAAGGGGCTCTGCCGCGGCCGAGCGCCATGAGACGTTGCGTCTCTGGGAAAGCACAGATCCCCACTGCTGTTGTGCCTGTAGATAGGGCGCGAAGGGTAGGTGAAGAGCAGGAACACATTTCAGGGCTGTGTCCTGACTTCTGGGAGAAGGAGCCGGACGTTTGCCTTTTCGGCAAGAGGCTCTGGCGCGGCCGAGCGCCATGAGATGTTGCGTCTCTGGGAAAGCACAGATCCCCACTGCTGTTGTGCCTGTCGATAGGGCGCCAAGGGTAGGTGGAGAGCAGCAAGAGCTTTCAGGGCTGGGCCCTTCCTTGTGGGAGAAGGAGCCGGACGTTTGCCTTTTCGGCAAGGGGCTCTGCCGCGGCCGAGCGCCATGAGATGTTGCGTCTCTGGGAAAGCACAGATCCCCACTGCTGTTGTGCCTGTAGATAGGGCGCCAAGGCACCGTGAGAGAAGCAACACCTTTCAGGGCAGTGTCCTGACTTCTGGGAGAAGGAGCCGGACGTTTGCCTTTTCGGCAAGAGGCTCTGCCGCGGCCGAGCGCCATGAGATGTTGCGTCTCTGGGAAAGCACAGATCCCCACTGCTGTTGTGCCTGTAGATAGGGCGCCAAGGCACCGTGAAGAGCAGCAAGAGCTTTCTCGGCTGTGTCCTGACTTATGGGATAAGGAGCCGGACGTTTGCCTTTTCGGCAAGAGGGTCTGCCGCGGCCAAGTGCCATGAGATGTTGCGTCTCTGGGAAAGCACAGATCCCCACTGCTGTTGTGCCTGTCGATAGGGCGCCAAGGCACCGTGAGAGCAGCAACAGCTTTTAGAGCTGGGCCCTTCCTCGTGGGAGAAGGAGCCGGACGTTTGCCTTTTCGGCAAGAGGCTCTGCCGCGGCCAAGCGCCATGAGATGTTGCGTCTCTGGGAAAGCACAGCTCCCCACTGCTGATGTGCCTGTACATAGGGCGCCAAGGCACCGTGAAGAGCAGTAACAGCTTTCAGGGCTAGACCCTTCCTTGTGGGAGAAGGAGCCGGACGTTTGCCTTTTCGGCAAGAGGCTCTGCTGCAGCAGAACACCATGAACTATTGCATCTCTGGGAAAGCACAGATCCCCAGTGCTGTTGTGCCTGTAGATAGGGCGCCAAGGCACCATGAAGAGCAGCAACAGCTTTCAGGGCTGGGCCCTTCCTTCTGGGAGAAGGAGCCGGACGTTTGCCTTTTCGGCAAGAGGCTCTGCCGTGGCCGAGCGCCATGAGATGTTGCGTCTCTGGGAAAGCACAGATCCCCACTGCTGTTGTGCCTGTAGATAGGGCGCCAAGGGTAGGCGAAGAGCAGCTGGAGCTTTCAGGGCTGGGCAGTTCCTTGTAGGAGAAGGAGCCGGACCTTTGCCTTTTCGGCAAGAGGCTCTGCCGCGGCCGAGCGCCATGAGATGTTGCGACTCTGGGAAAGCACAGATCCCCACTGCTGTTGTGCCTGTAGATAGGGCGCCAAGGCACCGTGAAGAGCAGCAACAGCTTTCAGGGCTGGGCCCTTCCTTGTGGGAGAAGGAGCCGGACCTTTGCCTTTTCGGCAAGAGGCTCTGCCGCGGCCGAGCGCCATGAGATGTTGCGTCTCTGGGAAAGCACAGATCCCCACTGCTGTTGTGCCTGTAGATAGGGCGCCAAGGCACCGTGAAGAGCAGCAACAGCTTTCAGGGCTGGGCCCTTCCTTGTGGGAGAAGGAGCCGGACGTTTGCTTTTTCGGCAAGAGGCTCTGCCGCGGCCGAGCGCCATGAGATGTTGCGTCTCTGGGAAAGCACAGATCACCACTGCTGTTGTGCCTGTAGATAGGGAGCCAAGGCACCGTGAAGAGCACCAACAGCTTTCAGGGCTGGGCCCTTCCAAGTGGGAGAAGGAGCCGGACGTTTGCCTTTTCGGCAAGAGGCTCTGCCGCGGCCGAGTGCCATGAGATGTGGCGTCTCTGAGAAAGCACAGATCCCCACTGCTGATGTGCCTGTAGATAGGGCGCCAAGGGTAGGTGAAGCGCAGCAAGAGCTTTCAGGGCTGGGCCCTTCCTTGTGGTACAAGGAGCTGGACGTTTGCCTTTTCGGAAAGAGGCTCTGCCGAGGAGCAGCGCCATGAGTTGTTCCATCTCTGGGAAAGCACAGATCCCCAGTGCTGTTTTGCTTGTAGATAGGGCGCCAAGGGAAGGTGAAGAGCAGCAACAGCTTTCAGGGCTGGACCCTTCCTTGTGGGAGAAGGAGCCGGACGTTTGCCTTTTCGGCAAGAGGCTCTGCCGCGGCTGAGCACCATGAGATGTTGCGTCTCTGGGAAAGCACAGATCCCCACTGCTGTTGTGCCTGTAGATAGGGCACCAAGGCACCGTGAAGAGCAGCAACAGCTTTCAGGGCTGGGCCCTTCCTTGTGGGAGAAGGAGCCGGACCTTTGCCTTTTCGGCAAGAGGCTCTGCCGCGGCCGAGCGCCATGAGATGTTGCCTCTCTGGGAAAGCACAGATCCCCACTGCTGTTGTGCCTGTAGATAGGGCGCCAAGGCACCGTGAAGAGCAGCAACAGCTTTCAGGGCTGGGCCCTTCCTTCTGGGAGAAGCATCCGGACGATTGCCTTTTCGGCAAGAGGCTCTGCCGTGGCCGACCGACATGAGATGTTGCGTCTCTGGGAAAGCACAGATCCCCAGTGCTGTTGTGCCTGTAGATAGGGCGCCAAGGCACCGTGAAGAGCAGCAAGAGCTTTCAGGGCTGGGCCCTTCCTTGTGGGAGAAGGAGCCGGACGTTTGCCTTTTCGGCAAGAGGCTCTGCCGCGGCCGGGCGCCATGAGATGTTGCGTCTCTGGGAAAGCACAGATCCCCACTGCTGTTGTGCCTGTAGATAGGGCGCCAAGGCACCATTAAGAGCAGCAAGAGCTTTCAGGGCTGGGCCCTTCCTTGTGGGAGAAGGAGCCGGACGTTTGCTTTTTCGGCAAGAGGCTCTGCCGCGGCCGAGCGCCATGAGATGTTGCGTCTCTGGGAAAGCACAGATCACCACTGCTGTTGTGCCTGTAGATAGGGCGCCAAGGCACCGTGAAGAGCAGCAAGAGCTTTCAGGGCTGTGCCCTTCCAAGTGGGAGAAGGAGCCGGACGTTTGCCTTTTCGGCAAGAGGCTCTGCCGCGGCCGAGTGCCATGAGATGTGGCGTCTCTGAGAAAGCACAGATCCCCACTGCTGATGTGCCTGTAGATAGGGCGCCAAGGGTAGGTGAAGCGCAGCAAGAGCTTTCAGGGCTGGGCCCTTCCTTGTGGGACAAGGAGCTGGACGTTTGCCTTTTCGGAAAGAGGCTCTGCCGAGGAGCAGCGCCATGAGTTGTTCCATCTCTGGGAAAGCACAGATCCCCAGTGCTGTTTTGCTTTTAGATAGGGCGCCAAGGGAAGGTGAAGAGCAGCAACAGCTTTCAGGGCTGGACCCTTCCTTGTGGGAGAAGGAGCCGGACGTTTGCCTTTTCGGCAAGAGGCTCTGCCGCGGCTGAGCACCATGAGATGTTGCGTCTCTGGGAAAGCACAGATCCCCACTGCTGTTTTGCCTGTAGATAGGGAGCCAAGGGAAGGTGAAGAGCAGCAACAGCTTTCAGGGCTGGGCCCTTCCAAGTGGGAGAAGGAGCCGGACGTTTGCCTTTTCGGCAAGAGGCTCTGCCGAGGCCGAGGGCCATGAGATGTTGCGTCTCTGGGAAAGCACAGATCCCCACTGCTGTTGTGCCTGTAGATAGGGCGCCAAGGCACCGTGAAGAGCACCAACAGCTTTCAGGGTTGGACCCTTCCTTGTGGGAGAAGGAGCCGGATGTTTACCTTTTCGGAAAGGAGGTATCCGAGGCCGAGGCCCATGAGATATTCCGTCTCTGGGAAAGTACCATTACCCTGTGCTGTTGTGCCTGTAGATAGGGCGCCAAGGCACCGTGAAGAGCAGCAACAGCTTTCAGGGCTGTGTCCTGACTTCTGGGAGAAGGAGCCAGCCTTTTGCCTTTTCGGCAAGAGGCTCAGCTGCAGCAGAGCACCATGAACTGTTGCATCTCTGGGAAAGCACAGATCCCCAGTGCTGTTGTGCCTGTAGATAGGGAGCCAAGGCACCGTGAAGAGCAGCAAGAGCTTTCAGGGCTGGGCCCTTCCTTGTGGGAGAAGGAGCCGGACGTTTGCCTTTTCAGCAAGAGGCTCTGCCGCGGCCGAGCGCCATGAGATGTTGCGTCTCTGGGAAAGCACAGATCCCCACTGCTGTTGTGCCTGTAGATAGGGCGCCAAGGGTAGGTGAAGCGCAAAAAGAGCTTTCAGGGCTGGGCCCTTCCTTGTGGGAGAAGGAGCCGGACGTTTGCCTTTTCGGCAAGAGGCTCTGCCGCGGCCGAGCGCCATGAGATGTTGCGTCTGTGGGAAAGCACAGATCCCCACTGCTGTTGTGCCTGTAGATAGGGCGCCAAGGCACCGTGAAGAGCAGAAACAGCTTTCAGGGCTGTGTCCTGACTTCTGGGAGAAGGAGCCAGCCCTTTGCCTTTTCGGCAAGAGGCTCTGCCGCGGCCGAGCGCCATGAGATGTTGCGTCTCTGGGAAAGCACAGATCCCCACTGCTGTTGTGCCTGTAGATAGGGCGCCAAGGCACCGTGAAGAGCAGCAACAGCTTTCAGGGCTGGGCCGTTCCTTGTGGGAGAAGGAGCCGGACGTTTGCCTTTTTGGCAAGAGGCTCTGCCGCGGCTGAGCGCCATGAGATGTTGCGTCTCTGGGAAAGCACAGATCCCCACTGCTGTTGTGCCTGAAGATAGGGCGCCAAGGCACCGTGAAGAGCAGCAACAGCTTTCAGGGCTGGGCCCTTCCTTGTGGGAGAAGGAGCCGGACGTTTGCCTTTTCGGCAAGAGGCTCTGCCTTCGCCGAACGACATGAGATGTTGCGTCTCTGGGAAAGCACAGATCCCCACTGCTGTTGTGCCTGTAGATAGGGCGCCAAGGGTAGGTGAAGAGCAGCAAGAGCTTTCAGGGCTGGGCCCTTCCTTGTGGGAGAAGGAGCCGGACGTTTGCTTTTTCGGCAAGAGGCTCTGCCGCGGCCGAGCGCCATGAGATGTTGCGTCTCTGGGAAAGCACAGATGCCCACTGCTGTTGTGCCTGTAGATAGGGCGCCAAGGGTAGGTGAAGAGCAGCAAGAGCTTTCAGGGCTGGGCCCTTCCTTGTGGGAGAAGGAGCCGGACGTATGCCTTTTCGGCAAGAGGCTCTGCCGCGGCCGAGCGCCATGAGATGTTGCGTCTCTGGGAAAGCACAGATCCCCACTGCTGTTGTGCCTGTAGATAGGGCGCCAAGGCACCGTGAAGAACAGCAAGAGCTTTCAGGGCTGGGCCCTTCCTTTGGGGAGAAGGAGCCGGACGTTTGCCTTTTCGGCAAGAGGCTCTTCTGCGGCCAAGCGCCATGAGATGTTGCGTCTCTGGGAAAGCACAGATCCCCACTGCTGTTGTGCCTGTCGATAGGGCGCCAAGGCACCGTGAAGAGCAGCAAGAGCTTTCAGGGCTGGGCCCTTCCTTTTGGGAGAAGGAGCCGGACGTTTGCCTTTTCGGCAAGAGTCTCTGCCGCGGACGAGCGCCATGAGATGTTGCGTCTCTGGGAAAGCACAGATCCTCACTGCTGTTGTGCCTGTAGATAGGGCGCCAAGGGTAGGTGAAGAGCCGCAAGAGCTTTCAGGGCTGGGCCCTTCCTTGTGGGACAAGGAGCCGGACCTTTGCCTTTTCGGCAAGAGGCTCTGCCGCGGCCGAGCGCCATGAGATGTTGCGTCTCTGGGAAAGCACAGATCCCCACTGCTGATGTGCCTGTCGATAGGGCGCCAAGGCACCGTGAAGAGCAGCAAGATCTTTCAGGGCTGGGCCCTTCCTTCTGGGAGAAGGAGCCGGACGTTTGCCTTTTCGGCAAGAGGCTCTGCCGCGGCCGAGCGCCATGAGATGTTGCGTCTCTGGGAAAGCACAGATCCCCACTGCTGTTGTGCCTGTAGATAGGGTGCCAAGGCACCGTGAAGAGCAGCAAGAGCTTTCAGGGCTGAGCCCTTCCTTGTGGGAGAAGGAGCCGGACGTTTGCCTTTTCGGCAAGAGGCTCTGCCGCGGCCGAGCGCCATGAGATGTTGCGTCTCTGGGAAAGCACAGATCCCCACTGCTGTTGTGCCTGTAGATAGGGCGCCAAGGGTAGGTGAAGAGCAGCAAGAGCTTTCAGGGCTGGGCCCTTCCTTGTGGGAGAAGGAGCCAGACGTTTGCCTTTTCGGCAAGAGGCTCTGCCGTGGCCGAGCGCCGTGAGATGTTGCGTCTCTGGGAAAGCACAGATCCCCACTGCTGTTGTGCCTGTAGATAGGGCGCCAAGGGTAGGTGAAGAGCAGCAAGACCTTTCACGACTGGGCCCTTCCTTGTGGGAGAAGGTGCCAGACGTTTGCACTTTCGGCAAGAGGCTCTACCGCGGCCGAGCTCCATGAGATGTGGCGTCTCTGAGAAAGCACAGATCCCCACTGCTCTTGTGCCTGTAGATAGGGCGCCAAGGGTAGGTGAAGCGCGGCAACAGCTTTCAGGGCTGGGCCCTTCCTTATGGGAGAAGGAGCCGGACGTTTGCCTTTTCGGCAAGAGGCTCTTCCGCGGCCGAGCGCCATGAGATGTTCCATCTCTGGGAAAGCACCGATCCCAAGTGATGTTTTGCCTGTAGATAGGGTGCCAAGGGTAGGTGAAGAGCAGCAACAGCTTTCAGGACTGGGCCCTTCCTTGTGGGACAAGGAGCTGGATGTATGCCTTTTCGGCAAGAGGCTCTGCCGAGGAGCAGCGCCATGAGTTGTTCCATCTCTGGGAAAGCACCGATCCCCAGTGCTGTTTTGCTTGTAGATAGGGCGCCAAGGGAAGGTGAAGAGCAGCATCAGCTTTCAGGACTGGGCCCTTCCTTGTGGGAGAAGGAGCCGGACGTTTGCCTTTTGGGCAAGAGGCTCTGCCGAGGTGCAGCGCCATGAGATGTTCTATCTCTGGGAAAGCACCGATCCCCAGTGCTGTTGTGCCTGCAGATAGGGCACCAAGGGAAGGTGAAGAGCAGCAACAGCTTTCAGGGCTGGGCCCTTCCTTGTGGGAGAAGGAGCCGGACGTTTGCCTTTTCCGAAAGAGGCTCTGCCGAGGCCGAACGCCATGAGATGTTCCGTCTCTGGGAAAGCACCGATCCCCAGTGCTGTTTTGCCTGTAAATAGGGAGCCAAGGGAAGGTGAAGAGCAGCAACAGCTTTCAGGGCTGGGCCCTTCCTTGTGGGAGAAGGAGCCGGACGTTTGCCTTTTCGGCAAGAGGCTCTGCCGAGGCCGAGGGCCATGAGATGTTGCGTCTCTGGGAAAGCACAGATCCCCACTGCTGTTTTGCCTGTAGATAGGGCGCCAAGGCACCGTGAAGAGCACCAACAGCTTTCAGGGTTGGACCCTTCCTTGTGGGAGAAGGAGCCGGATGTTTACCTTTTCGGAAAGGAGGTATCCGAGGCCGAGGCCCATGAGATATTCCGTCTCTGGGAAAGTACCATTACCCAGTGCTGTTGTGCCTGTAGATAGGGCGCCAAGGGAAGGTGAAGAGCAGCATCAGCTTTCAGGACTGGGCCCTTCCTTGTGGGAGAAGGAGCCGGACGTTTGCCTTTTTGGCAAGAGGCTCTGCCGAGGTGCAGCGCCATGAGATGTTGCGTCTCTGGGAAAGCACAGATCCCCAGTGCTGTTGTGCCTGTCGATAGGGCGCCAAGGCACCGTGAAGAGCAGCAACATCTTTCAGGGCTGGGCCCTTCCTTGTGGGAGAAGGAGCCGGACGTTTGCCTTTTCGGCAAGAGGCTCTGCCGCGGCTGAGCACCATGAGATGTTGCGTCTCTGGGAAAGCACAGATCCCCACTGCTGTTGTGCCTGTAGATAGGGCGCCAAGGCACCGTGAAGAGCAGCAAGAGCTTTCAGGGCTGGGCCCTTCCTTGTGGGAGAAGGAGCCGGACGTTTGCCTTTTCGGCAAGAGGCTCTGCCGCGGCCGAGCGCCATGAGATCTTGCGTCTCTGGGAAAGCACAGATCCCCACTGCTGTTGTGCCTGTAGATAGGGCACCAAGGCACCGTGAAGAGCAGCAACAGCTTTCAGCGCTGTGTCCTGATTTCTGGGAGAAGGAGCCGGACGTTTGCCTTTTCGGCAAGGGGCTCTGCCGCGGCCGAGCGCCATGAGATGTTGCGTCTCTGGGAAAGCACAGATCCCCACTGCTGTTGTGCCTGTAGATAGGGCGCCAAGGCACCGTGAGAGCAGCAACAGCTTTTAGAGCTGGGCCCTTCCTCGTGGGAGAAGGAGCCGGATGTTTGCCTTTTCGGCAAGAGGCTCTACCGCGGCCAAGCGCCATGAGATGTTGCGTCTCTGGGAAAGCACAGCTCCCCACTGCTGATGTGCCTGTACATAGGGCGCCAAGGCACCGTGAAGAGCAGCAACACCTTTCAGGGCTGGGCCCTTCCTTGTGGGAGAAGGAGCCGGACGTTTGCCTTTTCGGCAAGAGGCTCTGCTGCAGCAGAACACCATGAACTATTGCATCTCTGGGAAAGCACAGATCCCCAGTGCTGTTGTGCCTGTAGATAGGGCGCCAAGGCACCATGAAGAGCAGCAACAGCTATCAGGGCTGGGCCCTTCCTTCTGGGAGAAGGAGCCGGACGTTTGCCTTTTCGGCAAGAGGCTCTGCCGCGGCCGAACGACATGAGATGTTGCGTCTCTGGGAAAGCACAGATCCCCACTGCTCTTGTGCCTGTAGATAGGGCGCCAAGGCACCGTGAATAGCAGCAACAGCTTTCAGGGCTGGGCCGTTCCTTGTGGGAGAAGGAGCCGGACGTTTGCCTTTTCGGCAAGAGGCTCTGCCGCGGCCGGGCGCCATGAGATGTTGCGTCTCTGGGAAAGCACAGATCCCCACTGCTGTTGTGCCTGTAGATAGGGCGCCAAGGCACCATTAAGAGCAGCAACAGCTTTCAGGGCTGGGCCCTTCCTTGTGGGAGAAGGAGCCGGACGTTTGCCTTTTCGGCAAGAGGCTCTGCCGCGGCCGAGCGCCATGAGACGTTGCGTCTCTGGGAAAGCACAAATCACCACTGCTGTTGTGCCTGTAGATAGGGCGCCAAGGCACCGTGAAGAGCAGCAAGAGCTTTCAGGGCTGGGCCCTTCCTTGTGGGAGAAGGAGCCGGACGTTTGCCTTTTCGGCAAGAGGCTCTGCCGCGGCCGAGCGCCATGAGATGTGGCGTCTCTGAGAAAGCACAGATCCCCACTGCTGATGTGCCTGTAGATAGGGCGCCAAGGGTAGGTGAAGCGCAGCAAGAGCTTTCAGGGCTGGGCCCTTCCTTGTGGGAGAAGGAGCCGGACGTTTGCCTTTTCGGCAAGAGGCTCTGCTGCAGCAGAACACCATGAACTATTGCATCTCTGGGAAAGCACAGATCCCCAGTGCTGTTGTGCCTGTAGATAGGGCGCCAAGGCACCATGAAGAGCAGCAAGAGCTTTCAGGGCTGTGTCCTGACTTATGGGATAAGGAGCCGGATGTTTGCCTTTTCGGCAAGAGGGTCTGCCGCGGCCAAGCGCCATGAGATGTTGTGTCTCTGGGAAAGCACAGATCCCCACTGCTGTTGTGCCTGTCGATAGGGCGCCAAGGCACCGTGAAGAGCAGCAAGAGCTTTCAGGGCTGGGCCCTTCCTTGTGGGAGAAGGAGCCGGACGTTTGCCTTTTCAGCAAGAGGCTCTGCCGCGGCCGAGCGCCATGAGATGTTGCGTCTCTGGGAAAGCACAGATCCCCACTGCTGTTGTGCCTGTAGATAGGGCGCCAAGGCACCGTGAAGAGCAGCAACAGCTTTCAGGGCTGGGCCCTTCCTTGTGGGAGAAGGAGCCGGACGTTTGCCTTTTCGGCAAGAGGCTCTGCCGCGGCCGAGCACCATGAGATGTTGCGTCTCTGGGAAAGCACAGATCCCCACTGCTGTTGTGCCTGTAGATAGGGCGCCAAGGCACCGTGAAGAGCACCAACAGCTTTCAGGGCTGTGTCCTGACTTCTGGGAGAAGGAGCCAGCCTTTTGCCTTTTCGGCAAGAGGCTCTACCGCGGCCGAGCGCCATGAGATGTTGCGTCTCTGGGAAAGCACAGATCCCCACTGCTGTTGTGCCTGTAGATAGGGCACCAAGGGTAGGTGAAGAGCCGCAAGAGCTTTCAGGGCTGGGCCCTTCCTTGTGGGAGAAGGAGCCGGACGTTTGCCTTTTCGGCAAGAGGCTCTGCCGCGGCCAAGCAACATGAGATGTTGCGTCTCTGGGAAAGCACAGATCCCCACTGCTGTTGTGCCTGTAGATAGGGCGCCAAGGCACCGTGAAGAGCAGCAACAGCTTTCAGGGTTGGGCCCTTCCTTGTGGGAGAAGGAGCCGGACGTATGCCTTTTCGGCAAGAGGCTCTGCCGCAGACGAGCGCCATGAGATGTTGCGTCTCTGGGAAAGCACAGATCCCCACTGCTGTTGTGCCTGTAGATAGGGCGCCAAGGGTAGGTGAAGAGCCGCAAGAGCTTTCAGGGCTGGGCCCTTCCTTGTGGGACAAGGAGCCGGACGTTTGCCTTTTCGGCAAGAGGCTCTGCCGCGGCCGAGCGCCATGAGATGTTGCGTCTCTGGGAAAGCACAGATCCCCACTGCTGATGTGCCTGTAGATAGGGCGCCAAGGCACCGTGAAGAGCAGCAACACCTTTCAGGGCTGGGCCCTTCCTTCTGGGAGAAGGAGCCGGACGTATGCCTTTTCGGCAAGAGGCTCTGCCGCGGCCGAGCGCCATGAGATGTTGCGTCTCTGGGAAAGCACAGATCCCCACTGCTGTTGTGCCTGTAGATAGGGTGCCAAGGCACCGTGAAGAGCAGCAAGAGCTTTCAGGTCTGAGCCCTTCCTTGTGGGAGAAGGAGCCGGACGTTTGCCTTTTCGGCAAGAGGCTCTGCCGCGGCCGAGCGCCATGAGATCTTGCGTCTCTGGGAAAGCACAGATCCCCACTGCTGTTGTGCCTGTAGATAGGGCGCCAAGGCACCGTGAAGAGCAGCAAGAGCTTTCAGGGCTGGGCCCTTCCTTGTGGGAGAAGGAGCCGGACGTTTGCCTTTTCGGCAAGAGGCTCTGCCGCGGCCGAGCGCCATGAGATGTTGCGTCTGTGGGAAAGCACAGATCCCCACTGCTGTTGTGCCTGTAGATAGGGCGCCAAGGCACCGTGAAGAGCAGCAACACCTTTCAGGGCTGGGCCCTTCCTTGTGGGAGAAGCGACCAGACGTTTGCACTTTCGGCAAGAGGCTCTACGGCGGCCGAGCTCCATGAGATGTTGCGTCTCTGAGAAAGCACAGATCCCCACTGCTGTTGTGCCTGTAGATAGGGCGCCAAGGGTAGGTGAAGCGCAGCAAGAGCTTTCAGGGCTGGGCCCTTCCTTATGGGAGAAGGAGCCGGACGTTTGCCTTTTCGGCAAGAGGCTCTGCCGCGGCCGAGCGCCATGAGATGTTCCATCTCTGGGAAAGCACCGATCCCAAGTGATGTTTTGCCTGTAGATAGGGTGCCAAGGGAAGGTGAAGCGCAGCAACAGCTTTCAGGGCTGGGCCCTTCCTTGTGGGACAAGGAGCTGGATGTATGCCTTTTCGGCAAGAGGCTCTGCCGAGGAGCAGCACCATGAGTTGTTCCATCTCTGGGAAAGCACCGATCCCCAGTGCTGTTTTGCTTGTAGATAGGGCGCCAAGGGAAGGTGAAGAGCAGCATCAGCTTTCAGGACTGGGCCCTTCCTTATGGGAGAAGGAGCCGGACGTTTGCCTTTTGGGCAAGAGGCTCTGCCGAGGTGCAGCGCCATGAGATGTTCTATCTCTGGGAAAGCACCGATCCCCAGTGCTGTTGTGCCTGCAGAAAGGGCACCAAGGGAAGGTGAAGAGCAGCAACAGCTTTCAGGGATGGACCCTTCCTTGTGGGAGAAGGAGCCGGACGTTTGCCTTTTCCGAAAGAGGCTCTGCCGAGGCCGATGGCCATGAGATGTTCCGTCTCTGGGAAAGCACCGATCCCCAGTGCTGTTTTGCCTGTAAATAGGGAGCCAAGGGAAGGTGAAGAGCAGCAACAGCTTTCAGGCCTGGGCCCTTCCTTGTGGGAGAAGGAGCCGGACGTTTGACTTCTAGGCAAGAGGCTCTGCCGAGGCCGAGGGCCATGAGATGTTGCGTCTCTGGGAAAGCACAGATCCCCACTGCTGTTGTGCCTGTAGATAGGGCGCCAAGGCACCGTGAAGAGCACCAACAGCTTTCAGGGTTGGACCCTTCCTTGTGGGAGAAGGAGCCGGATGTTTACCTTTTCGGAAAGGAGGTATCCGAGGCCGAGGCCCATGAGATATTCCGTCTCTGGGAAAGTACCATTACCCAGTGCTGTTGTGCCTGTAGATAGGGCGCCAAGGGAAGGTGAAGAGCAGCATCAGCTTTCAGGACTGGGCCCTTCCTTGTGGGAGAAGGAGCCGGACGTTTGCCTTTTTGGCAAGAGGCTCTGCCGAGGTGCAGCGCCATGAGAAGTTGCGTCTCTGGGAAAGCACAGATCCCCACTGCTGTTGTGCCTGCCTGTCGATAGGGCGCCAAGGCACCGTAAAGAGCAGCAACATCTTTCAGGGCTGGGCCCTTCCTTGTGGGACAAGGAGCCGGAAGTTTGCCTTTTCGGCAAGAGGCTCTGCCGCGGCCGAGTGCCATGAGATGTTGCGTCTCTGGGAAAGCACAGATCCCCACTGCTGTTGTGCCTGTAGATAGGGCGCCAAGGCACCGTGAAGAGCAGCAAGAGCTTTCAGGGCTGGGCCCTTCCTTGTGGGAGAAGGAGCCGGACGTTTGCCTTTTCGGCAAGAGGCTCTGCGGTGGCCGAGCGCCATGAGATGTTGCGTTTCTGGGAAAGCACAGATCCCCACTGCTGTTGTGCCTGTCGATAGGGCGCCAAGGGTAGGTGAAGAGCAGCAAGAGCTTTCAGGGCTGGGCCCTTCCTTGTGGGAGAAGGAGCCGGACGTTTGCCTTTTCGGCAAGAGGCTCGGCCGCGGTCCGAGCGCCATGAGATGTTGCGTCTGTGGGAAAGCACAGATCCCCACTGCTGTTGTGCCTGTAGATAGGGCGCCAAGGCACCGTGAAGAGCAGCAACACCTTTCAGGGCTGGGCCCTTCCTTGTGGGAGAAGGAGCCGGACGTTTGACTTTTCGGCAAGAGGCTCTGCCGAGGTGCAGCGCCATGAGATGTTCCATCTCTGGGAAAGCACCGATCCCCACTGCTGTTGTGCCTGTAGATAGGGCACCAAGGCACCGTGAAGAGCAGCAACAGCTTTCAGGGCTGGGCCTTTCCTTGTGGGACAAGGTGCTGGACGTTTGCCTTTTCGGCAAGAGGCTCTGCCGCGGAGCAGAGCCATGCGTTGTTCCATCTCTGGGAAAGCACCGATCCCCAGTGCTGTTTTGCTTCTCGATAGGGCGCCAAGGGAAGGTGAAGAGCAGCAAATGCTTTCAGGACTGGGCCCTTCCTTGTGGGAGAAGTAGCCGGACGTTTGCCTTCTTGGCAAGAGGCTCTGCCGAGGCCGAGGGCCATGAGATGTTCCGTCCTTGGGAAAGCACAGATCCCCACTGCTGTTGTGCCTGTAGATAGGGCGCCAAGGCACCGTAAAGAGCACCAACAGCTTTCAGGGCTGGGCCCTTCCTTGTGGGAGAAGGAGCCGGATGTTTACCTTTTCGGAAAGGAGGTATCCGAGGCCGAGGGCCATGAGATATTCCGTCTCTGGAAAGTACCATTACCCAGTGCTGTTGTGCCTGTAGATAGGGCGCCAAGGGAAGGTGAAGAGCAGCATCAGCTTTCAGGACTGGGCCCTTCCTTGTGGGAGAAGGAGCCGGACGTTTGCCTTTTTGGCAAGAGGCTCTGCCGAGGTGCAGCGCCATGAGATGTTGCGTCTCTGGGAAAGCACCGATCCCCACTGCTGTTGTGCCTGTCGATGGTGCGCCAAGGCACCGTAAAGAGCAGCAACATCTTTCAGGGCTGGGCCCTTCCTGTGGGACAAGGAGCCGGATGTATGCCTTTTCGGCAAGAAGCTCTGCCGCGGCCGAGCGCCATGAGATGTTGCGTCTCTGGGAAAGCACAGATCCCCACTGCTGTTGTGCCTGTAGATAGGGCGCCAAGGCACCGTGAAGAGCAGCAACAGCATTCTGGGCTGTGTCCTGACTTTTGGGAGAAGGAGCCGGACGTTTGCCTTTTCGGCAAGAGGCTCTGCCGTGGCCGAGCGCCATGAGATGTTGCATCTCTGGGAAACCACAGATCCCCACAGCTGTTGTGCCTGTAGATAGGGCGCCAAGGCACCGTGAAGAGCAGCAAGAGCTTTCAGGGCTGTGTCCTGACTTCTGGAGAAGGAGCCGGACGTTTGCCTTTTCGGCAAGAGGCTCTGCTGCAGCACAGCACCATGAACTGTTGCATCTCTGGGAAAGCACAGATCCCCACTGCTGTTGTGCCTGTAGATAGGGCGCCAAGGCACCGTGAAGAGCAGCAAGAGCTTTCAGGGCTGGGCCCTTCCTTGTGGGAGAAGGAGCCGGACGTTTGCCTTTTCGGCAAGAGGCTCTGCCGCGGCCGAGCGCCATGAGATGTTGCGTCTCTGGGAAAGCACAGATCCCCACTGCTGTTGTGCCTGTAGATAGGGCACCAAGGGTAGGTGAAGAGCAGCAAGAGCTTTCAGGGCTGGGCCCTTCCTTGTGGGAGAAGAGCCGGACGTTTGCCTTTTCGGCAAGAGGCTCAGCCGCGGCCGAGCGCCATGAGATGTGGCGTCTCTGGGAAAGCACAGATCCCCACTGCTGTTGTGCCTGTAGGTAGGGCGCCAAGGCACCGTGAAGAGCAGGAACACCTTTCAGGGGCTGGGCCCTTCCTTGTGGGAGAAGGAGCCGGACGTTTGCCTTTTCAGCAAGATGCTCTGCTGCAATCGAGCGCCATGAGATGTTGCGTCTCTGGGAAAGCACAGATCCCCACTGCTGTTGTGCCTGTAGATAGGGCGCCAAGGCACCGTTGAAGAGCAGCAACAGCTTTCAGGGCTGGGCCCTTCCTTGTGTGGACAAGGAGCTGGATGTATGCCTTTTCGGCAAGAGGCTCTGCCGAGGTGCAGCGCCATGTGTTGTTCCATCTCTGGGAAAGCACCGATCCCCAGTGCTGTTTTGCTTGTAGATAGGGCGCCAAGGGAAGGTGAAGAGCAGCATCAGCTTTCAGGGACTGGGCCCTTCCTTGTGGGAGAAGGAGCCGGACGTTTGCCTTTTGGGCAAGAGGCTCTGCCGAGGTGCAGCGCCATGAGATGTTCTATCTCTGGGAAAGCACCGATTCCCCAGTGCTGTTTTGCCTGTAAATAGGGGAGCCAAGGGAAGGTGAAGAGCAGCAACAGCTTTCAGGGCTGGGCCCTTCCTTGTGGGAGAAGGAGCCGGACGTTTGCCTTCTAGGCAAGAGGCTCTGCCGGAGGCCGAGGGCCATGAGATGTTGCGTCTCTGGGAAAGCACAGATCCCCACTGCTGTTGTGCCTGTAGATAGGGCGCCAAGGCACCGTGAAGAGCACCAACAGCTTTCAGGGTTGGACCCTTCCTTGTGGGAGAAGGAGCCGGAATGTTTACCTTTTCGGAAAGGAGGTATCCGAGGCCGAGGCCCATGAGATATTCCGTCTCTGGGAAAGTACCATTACCCAGTGCTGTTGTGCCTGTAGATAGGGCGCCAAGGGAAGGTGAAGAGCAGCATCAGCTTTCAGGACTGGGCCCTTCCTTGTGGGAGGAGAGCCGAGACCGTTTGCCTTTTTGGCAAGAGGCTCTGCCGAAGGTGCAGCGCCATGAGATGTTGCGTCTCTGGGAAAGCACAGATCCCCACTGCTGTTGTGCCTGCCTGTCGATAGGGCGCCAAGGCACCGTAAAGAGCAGCAACATCTTTCAGGGCTGGGCCCTTCCTTGTGGGACAAGGAGCCGGAAGTTTGCCTTTTCGGCAAGAGGGCTCTGCCGCGGCCGAGCACCATGAGATGTTGCGTTTCTGGGAAAGCACAGATCCCCACTGCTGTTGTGCCTGTAGATAGGGCGCCAATGGCACCGTGAAGAGCAGCAAGAGCTTTCAGGGCTGGGCCCTTCCTTGTGGGAGAAGGAGCCCGGACGTTTGCCTTTTCAGCAAGAGGCTCTGCCGTGGCCGAGCGCCATGAGATGTGTGCGTCTCTGGGAAAGCACAGATCCCCAGTGCTGTTGTGCCTGTCGATAGGGCGCCAAGGGTAGGTGAAGAGCAGCAAGAGCTTTCAGGGCTGGGCCCTTCCTTGTGGGAGAAGGAGCCGGACGTTTGCCTTTTCGGCAAGAGGCTCTGCCGCGGCCGAGCGCCATGAGATGTTGCGTCTGTGGGAAAGCACAGATCCCCACTGCTGTTGTGCCTGTAGATAGGGCGCCAAGGCACCGTGAAGAGCAGCAACACCTTTCAGGGCTGGGCCCTTCCTTGTGGGAGAAGGAGCCGGACGTTTGCCTTTTCAGCAAGAGGCTCTGCCGCGGGCCGAGCGCCATGAGATGTTGCGTCTCTGGGAAAGCACAGATCCCCACTGCTGTTGTGCCTGTAGATAGGGCGCCAAAGGCACCGTGAAGAGCAGCAAGAGCTTTCAGGGCTGGACCCTTCCTTGTGGGAGAAGGAGCCGGATGTTTACCTTTTCGGAAAGGAGGTATCCGAGGCCGAGGGCCATGAGATATACCGTCTCTGGGAAAGTACCATTACCCAGTGCTGTTGTGCCTGTAGATAGGGCGCCAAGGGAAGGTGAAGAGCAGCATCAGCTTTCAGGACTGGGCCCTTCCTTGTGGGAGAAGGAGCCGGACGTTTGCCTTTTTGGCAAGAGGCTCTGCCGAGATGCAGCGCCATGAGATGTTGCGTCTCTGGGAAAGCACCGATCCCCACTGCTTGTTGTGCCTGTCGATGGTGCGCCAAGGCACCGTAAAGAGCAGCAACATCTTTCAGGGCTGGGCCCTTCCTGTGGGACAAGGAGCCGGATGTATGCCTTTTCGGCAAGAGGCTGAGCCCGCGGCCGAGCGCCATGAGATGTTGCGTCTCTGGGAAAGCACAGATCCCCACTGCTGTTGTGCCTGTAGATAGGGCGCCAAGGCACTGTGAAGAGCGAGCAACACCTTTCAGGGCTGGGCCCTTCCTTGTGGGAGAAGGAGCCGGACGTTTGACTTTTCGGCAAGAGGCTCTGCCGCGGCCGAGCGCCATGAGATGTGGCGTCTCTGAGAAAGCACAGATCCCCACTGCTGATGTGCCTGTAGATAGGGCGCCAAGGGTAGGTGAAGCGCAGCAACAGCTTTCAGAGCTGGGCCCTTCCTTATGGGAGAATGAGCCGGACATTTGCCTTTTCGGCAAGAGGCTCTCCCGAGGGAGCAGCGCCATGAGATGTTCCATCTCTGGGAAAGCACCGATCCCAAGTGATGTTTTGCCTGTAGATAGGGTGTCAAGGGAAGGTGAAGCGCAGCAACAGCTTTCAGGGCTGGGCCTTTCCTTGTGGGACAAGGTGGCTGGACGTTTGCCTTTTCGGCAAGAGCTCTGCCGAGGAGCAGCGCCATGCGTTGTTCCATCTCTGGGAAAAGCACCGATCCCCAGTGCTGTTTTGCTTCTCGATAGGGCGCCAAGGGAAGGTGAAGAGCAGCAAAATGCTTTCAGGGACTGGGCCCTTCCTTGTGGGAGAAGTAGCCGGACGTTTGCCTTCTTGGCAAGAGGCTCTGCCGAGGCCGAGGGCCATGAGATGTTCCGTCCTTGGGAAAGCACAGATCCCCACTGCTGTTGTGCCTGTAGATAGGGCGCCAAGGCACCGTAAAGAGCACCAACAGCTTTCAGGGCTGGGCCCTTCCTTGTGGGAGAAGGAGCCGGATGTTTACCTTTTCGGAAAGGAGGTATCCGAGGCGAGGGCCATGAGATATTCCGTCTCTGGGAAAGTACCATTACCCAGTGCTGTTGTGCCTGTAGATAGGGCGCCAAGGGAAGGTGAAGAGCAGCATCAGCTTTCAGGACTGGGCCCTTCCTTGTGGGAGAAGGAGCCGGACGTTTGCCTTTTTGGCAAGAGGCTCTGCCGAGGTGCAGCGCATGAGATGTTCCAATCTCTGGGAAAGCACCGATCCCCAGTGCTGTTGTGCCTGCAGATAGGGCACCAAGGGAAGGTGAAGACCAGCAACAGCTTTCAGGGCTGGACCCTTCCTTGTGGGAGAAGGAGCGGACGTTTGCCTTTTCCGAAAGAGGCTCTGCCGCGGCCGAGCGCCATGAGATGTTGCGTCTCTGGAAAGCACCGATCCCCCAGTGCTGTTTTACCTGTAGATAGGGAGCCAAGGGAAGGTGAAGAGCAGCAAGAGCTTTCAGGGCTGGGCCCTTCCTTGTGGGAGAAGGAGCCGGACGTTTGCCTTCTTGGCAAGACGCTCTGCCGAGGCCGAGGGCCATGAGATGTTCCGTCTGTGGGAAAGCACAGATCCCCACTGCTGATGTGCCTGTAGATAGGGCGCCAAGGCACCGTGAAGAGCAGCAAGAGCTTTCAGGGCTGGACCCTTCCTTGTGGGAGAAGGAGCCGGATGTTTACCTTTTCGGAAAGGAGGTATCCGAGGCGAGGGCCATGAGATATTCCGTCTCTGGGAAAGTACCATTACCCAGTGCTGTTGTGCCTGTAGATAGGGCGCCAAGGGAAGGTGAAGAGCAGCATCAGCTTATAGGGCGCCAAGGGAAGGTGAAGAGCAGCATCAGCTTTCAGGACTGGGCCCTTCCTTGTGGGAGAAGGAGCCGGACGTTTGCCTTTTTGGCAAGAGGCTCTGCCGAGGTGCAGCGCCATGAGATGTTGCGTCTCTGGGAAAGCACCGATCCCCACTGCTGTTGTGCCTGTCGATGGTGCGCCAAGGCACCGTAAAGAGCAGCAACATCTTTCAGGGCTGGGCCCTTCCTGTGGGACAAGGAGCCGGATGTATGCCTTTTCGGCAAGAGGCTGAGCCGCGGCCGAGCGCCATGAGATGTTGCGTCTCTGGGAAAGCACAGATCCCCACTGCTGTTGTGCCTGTAGATAGGGCGCCAAGGCACCGTGAAGAGCAGCAACAGCATTCTGGGCTGTGTCCTGACTTTTGGGAGAAGGAGCCGGACGTTTGCCTTTTCGGCAAGAGGCTCTGCCGCGGCCGAGCACCATGAGATGTTGCGTTTCTGGGAAAGCACAGATCCCCACTGCTGTTGTGCCTGTAGATAGGGCGCCAAGGCACCGTGAAGAGCAGCAAGAGCTTTCAGGGCTGGGCCCTTCCTTGTGGGAGAAGGAGCCGGACGTTTTCCTTTTCGGCAAGAGGCTCTGCCGTGGCCGAGCGCCATGAGATGTTGCGTCTCTGGGAAAGCACAGATCCCCACTGCTGTTGTGCCTGTCGATAGGGCGCCAAGGCACCGTGAAGAGCAGCAACACCTTTCAGGGCTGGGCCCTTCCTTGTGGGAGAAGGAGCCGGACGTTTGCCTTTTCGGCAAGAGGCTCTGCCGCGGCCGAGCGCCATGAGATGTTGCGTCTGTGGGAAAGCACAGATCCCCACTGCTGTTGTGCCTGTCGATAGGGCGCCAAGGCACCGTGAAGAGCAGCAACACCTTTCAGAGCTGGGCCCTTCCTTGTGGGAGAAGGAGCCGGACGTTTGCCTTTTTGGCAAGAGGCTCTGCCGAGGTGCAGCGCCATGAGATGTTGCGTCTCTGGGAAAGCACCGATCCCCACTGCTGTTGTGCCTGTCGATGGTGCGCCAAGGCACCGTAAAGAGCAGCAACATCTTTCAGGGCTGGGCCCTTCCTGTGGGACAAGGAGCCCGGATGTATGCCTTTTCGGCAAGAGGCTGAGCCGCGGCCGAGCGCCATGAGATGTTGCGTCTCTGGGAAAGCACAGATCCCCACTGCTGTTGTGCCTGTAGATAGGGCGCCAAGGCACCGTGAAGAGCAGCAACAGCATTCTGGGCTGTGTCCTGACTTTTGGGAGAAGGAGCCGGACGTTTGCCTTTTCAGCAAGAGGCTCTGCTGCAATCGAGCGCCATGAGATGTTGCGTCTCTGGGAAAGCACAGATCCCCACTGCTGTTGTGCCTGTAGATAGGGCGCCAAGGCACCGTGAAGAGCAGCAACAGCTTTCAGGGCTGTGTCCTGACTTCTGGGAGAAGGAGCCGGACGTTTGCCTTTTGGGCAAGAGGCTCTGCTGCAGCACAGCACCATGAACTGTTGCATCTCTGGGAAAGCACAGATCCCCACTGCTGTTGTGCCTGTAGATAGGGCGCCAAGGCACCGTGAAGAGCAGCAAGAGCTTTCAGGGCTGGGCCCTTCCTTGTGGGAGAAGGAGCCGGACGTTTGCCTTTTCGGCAAGAGGCTCTGCCGCGGCCGAGCGCCATGAGATGTTGCGTCTCTGGGAAAGCACAGATCCCCACTGCTGTTGTGCCTGTAGATAGGGCACCAAGGGTAGGTGAAGAGCAGCAAGAGCTTTCAGGACTGGGCCCTTCCTTGTGGGAGAAGGAGCCGGACGTTTGCCTTTTCGGCAAGAGGCTCTGCCGTGGCCGAACGACATGAGATCTTGCGTCTCTGGGAAAGCACAGATCCCCACTGCTGTTGTGCCTGTAGGTAGGGCGCCAAGGCACCGTGAAGAGCAGGAACACCTTTCAGGGCTGGGGCCCTTCCTTGTGGGAGAAGGAGCCGGACGTTTGCCTTTTCAGCAAGAGGCTCTGCTGCAATCGAGCGCCATGAGATGTTGCGTCTCTGGGAAAGCACAGATCCCCACTGCTGTTGTGCCTGTAGATAGGGCGCCAAGGCAACCGTGAAGAGCAGCAAGAGCTTTCAGGGCTGGGCCCTTCCTTGTGGGAGAAGGAGCCGGACGTTTGCCTTTTCGGCAAGAGGCTCTGCCGTGGCCGAGCGCCATGAGATGTTGCGTCTCTGGGAAAGCACAGATCCCCACTGCTGTTGTGCCTGTAGATAGGGTGCCAAGTCAACTTGAAGAGCAGCAACAGCTTTCAGGAATGGGCCGTTCCTTGTGGGAGAAGGAGCCGGACGTTTGCCTTTTCGGCAAGAGGCTCTGCCGCGGCCGAGCGCCATGAGATGTTGCGTCTCTGGGAAAGCACAGATCCCCACTGCTGTTGTGCCTGTAGATAGGGCGCCAACGCACCGTGAAGAGTAGGAACACCTTTCAGGGCTGGGCCCTTCCAAGTGGGAGAAGGAGCCGGACGTTTGCCTTTTCGCAAGAGGCTCTGCCGCGGCCGAGCGCCATGAGATGTTGCGTCTCTGGGAAAGCACAGATCCCCCACTGCTGTTGTGCCTGTAGATAGGGCGCCAAGGCACCGTGAAGAGCAGCAAGAGCTTTCAGGGCTGGGCCGTTCCTTGTGGAGAAGGAGCCGGACGTTTGCCTTTTCGGCAAGAGGCTCTGCCGCGGCCGAGCGCCATGAGATCTTGCGTCTCTGGGAAAGCACAGATCCCCACTGCTGATGTGCCTGTAGATAGGGCGCCAAGGGTAGGTGAAGCGCAGCAACAGCTTTCAGAGCTGGGCCCTTCCTTATGGGAGTATGAGCCGGACATTTGCCTTTTCGGCAAGAGGCTCTCCCGAGGAGCAGCGCCATGAGATGTTCCATCTCTGGGAAAGCACCGATCCCAAGTGATGTTTTGCCTGTAGATAGGGTGCCAAGGGAAGGTGAAGCGCAGCAACAGCTTTCAGGGCTGGGCCTTTCCTTGTGGGACAAGGTGCTGGACGTTTGCCTTTTCGGCAAGAGGCTCTGCCGAGGAGCAGCGCCATGCGTTGTTCCATCTCTGGGAAAGCACCGATCCCCAGTGTTGTTTTGCTTCTCGATAGGGCGCCAAGGGAAGGTGAAGAGCAGCATCAGCTTTCAGGACTGGGCCCTTCCTTGTGGGAGGAGGAGCCGGACGTTTGCCTTTTTGGCAAGAGGCTCTGCCGAGGTGCAGCGCCATGAGATGTTGCGTCTCTGGGAAAGCACAGATCCCCACTGCTGTTGTGCCTGCCTGTCGATAGGGCGCCAAGGCACCGTAAAGAGCAGCAACATCTTTCAGGGCTGGGCCCTTCCTTGTGGGACAAGGAGCCGGAAGTTTGCCTTTTCGGCAAGAGGCTCTGCCGCGGCCGAGCACCATGAGATGTTGCGTTTCTGGGAAAGCACAGATCCCCACTGCTGTTGTGCCTGTAGATAGGGCGCCAAGGCACCGTGAAGAGCAGCAAGAGCTTTCAGGGCTGGGCCCTTCCTTGTGGGAGAAGGAGCCGGACGTTTGCCTTTTCAGCAAGAGGCTCTGCCGTGGCCGAGCGCCATGAGATGTTGCGTCTCTGGGAAAGCACAGATCCCCAGTGCTGTTGTGCCTGTCGATAGGGCGCCAAGGGTAGGTGAAGAGCAGCAAGAGCTTTCAGGGCTGGGCCCTTCCTTGTGGGAGAAGGAGCCGGACGTTTGCCTTTTCGGCAAGAGGCTCTGCCGCAGCCGAGCGCCATGAGATGTTGCGTCTCTGGGAAAGCACAGATCCCCACTGCTGTTGTGCCTGTAGATAGGGCGCCAAGGCACCGTGAAGAGCAGCAACACCTTTCAGGGCTGGGCCCTTCCTTGTGGGAGAAGGAGCCGGACGTTTGCCTTTTCAGCAAGAGGCTCTGCCGCGGCCGAGCGCCATGAGATGTTGCGTCTCTGGAAAGCACCGATCCCCAGTGCTGTTGTGCCTGTAGATAGGGCGCCAAGGCACCGTGAAGAGCAGCAAGAGCTTTCAGGGCTGGACCCTTCCTTGTGGGAGAAGGAGCCGGATGTTTACCTTTTCGGAAAGGAGGTATCCGAGGCCGAGGGCCATGAGATATACCGTCTCTGGGAAAGTACCATTACCCAGTGCTGTTGTGCCTGTAGATAGGGCGCCAAGGGAAGGTGAAGAGCAGCATCAGCTTTCAGGACTGGGCCCTTCCTTGTGGGAGAAGGAGCCGGACGTTTGCCTTTTTGGCAAGAGGCTCTGCCGAGATGCAGCGCCATGAGATGTTGCGTCTCTGGGAAAGCACCGATCCCCACTGCTGTTGTGCCTGTCGATGGTGCGCCAAGGCACCGTAAAGAGCAGCAACATCTTTCAGGGCTGGGCCCTTCCTGTGGGACAAGGAGCCGGATGTATGCCTTTTCGGCAAGAGGCTGAGCCGCGGCCGAGCGCCATGAGATGTTGCGTCTCTGGGAAAGCACAGATCCCCACTGCTGTTGTGCCTGTAGATAGGGCGCCAAGGCACTGTGAAGAGCAGCAACACCTTTCAGGGCTGGGCCCTTCCTTGTGGGAGAAGGAGCCGGACGTTTGACTTTTCGGCAAGAGGCTCTGCCGCGGCCGAGCGCCATGAGATGTGGCGTCTCTGAGAAAGCACAGATCCCCACTGCTGATGTGCCTGTAGATAGGGCGCCAAGGGTAGGTGAAGCGCAGCAACAGCTTTCAGAGCTGGGCCCTTCCTTATGGGAGAATGAGCCGGACATTTGCCTTTTCGGCAAGAGGCTCTCCCGAGGAGCAGCGCCATGAGATGTTCCATCTCTGGGAAAGCACCGATCCCAAGTGATGTTTTGCCTGTAGATAGGGTGTCAAGGGAAGGTGAAGCGCAGCAACAGCTTTCAGGGCTGGGCCTTTCCTTGTGGGACAAGGTGCTGGACGTTTGCCTTTTCGGCAAGAGGCTCTGCCGAGGAGCAGCGCCATGCGTTGTTCCATCTCTGGGAAAGCACCGATCCCCAGTGCTGTTTTGCTTCTCGATAGGGCGCCAAGGGAAGGTGAAGAGCAGCAAATGCTTTCAGGACTGGGCCCTTCCTTGTGGGAGAAGTAGCCGGACGTTTGCCTTCTTGGCAAGAGGCTCTGCCGAGGCCGAGGGCCATGAGATGTTCCGTCCTTGGGAAAGCACAGATCCCCACTGCTGTTGTGCCTGTAGATAGGGCGCCAAGGCACCGTAAAGAGCACCAACAGCTTTCAGGGCTGGGCCCTTCCTTGTGGGAGAAGGAGCCGGATGTTTACCTTTTCGGAAAGGAGGTATCCGAGGCCGAGGGCCATGAGATATTCCGTCTCTGGGAAAGTACCATTACCCAGTGCTGTTGTGCCTGTAGATAGGGCGCCAAGGGAAGGTGAAGAGCAGCATCAGCTTTCAGGACTGGGCCCTTCCTTGTGGGAGAAGGAGCCGGACGTTTGCCTTTTTGGCAAGAGGCTCTGCCGAGGTGCAGCGCCATGAGATGTTCCATCTCTGGGAAAGCACCGATCCCCAGTGCTGTTGTGCCTGCAGATAGGGCACCAAGGGAAGGTGAAGACCAGCAACAGCTTTCAGGGCTGGACCCTTCCTTGTGGGAGAAGGAGCCGGACGTTTGCCTTTTCCGAAAGAGGCTCTGCCGCGGCCGAGCGCCATGAGATGTTGCGTCTCTGGGAAAGCACCGATCCCCAGTGCTGTTTTACCTGTAGATAGGGAGCCAAGGGAAGGTGAAGAGCAGCAAGAGCTTTCAGGGCTGGGCCCTTCCTTGTGGGAGAAGGAGCCGGACGTTTGCCTTCTTGGCAAGACGCTCTGCCGAGGCCGAGGGCCATGAGATGTTCCGTCTGTGGGAAAGCACAGATCCCCACTGCTGTTGTGCCTGTAGATAGGGCGCCAAGGCACCGTGAAGAGCAGCAAGAGCTTTCAGGGCTGGACCCTTCCTTGTGGGAGAAGGAGCCGGATGTTTACCTTTTCGGAAAGGAGGTATCCGAGGCCGAGGGCCATGAGATATTCCGTCTCTGGGAAAGTACCATTACCCAGTGCTGTTGTGCCTGTAGATAGGGCGCCAAGGGAAGGTGAAGAGCAGCATCAGCTTTCAGGACTGGGCCCTTCCTTGTGGGAGAAGGAGCCGGACGTTTGCCTTTTTGGCAAGAGGCTCTGCCGAGGTGCAGCGCCATGAGATGTTGCGTCTCTGGGAAAGCACCGATCCCCACTGCTGTTGTGCCTGTCGATGGTGCGCCAAGGCACCGTAAAGAGCAGCAACATCTTTCAGGGCTGGGCCCTTCCTGTGGGACAAGGAGCCGGATGTATGCCTTTTCGGCAAGAGGCTGAGCCGCGGCCGAGCGCCATGAGATGTTGCGTCTCTGGGAAAGCACAGATCCCCACTGCTGTTGTGCCTGTAGATAGGGCGCCAAGGCACCGTGAAGAGCAGCAACAGCATTCTGGGCTGTGTCCTGACTTTTGGGAGAAGGAGCCGGACGTTTGCCTTTTCGGCAAGAGGCTCTGCCGCGGCCGAGCACCATGAGATGTTGCGTTTCTGGGAAAGCACAGATCCCCACTGCTGTTGTGCCTGTAGATAGGGCGCCAAGGCACCGTGAAGAGCAGCAAGAGCTTTCAGGGCTGGGCCCTTCCTTGTGGGAGAAGGAGCCGGACGTTTTCCTTTTCGGCAAGAGGCTCTGCCGTGGCCGAGCGCCATGAGATGTTGCGTCTCTGGGAAAGCACAGATCCCCACTGCTGTTGTGCCTGTCGATAGGGCGCCAAGGCACCGTGAAGAGCAGCAACACCTTTCAGGGCTGGGCCCTTCCTTGTGGGAGAAGGAGCCGGACGTTTGCCTTTTCGGCAAGAGGCTCTGCCGCGGCCGAGCGCCATGAGATGTTGCGTCTGTGGGAAAGCACAGATCCCCACTGCTGTTGTGCCTGTCGATAGGGCGCCAAGGCACCGTGAAGAGCAGCAACACCTTTCAGAGCTGGGCCCTTCCTTGTGGGAGAAGGAGCCGGACGTTTGCCTTTTTGGCAAGAGGCTCTGCCGAGGTGCAGCGCCATGAGATGTTGCGTCTCTGGGAAAGCACCGATCCCCACTGCTGTTGTGCCTGTCGATGGTGCGCCAAGGCACCGTAAAGAGCAGCAACATCTTTCAGGGCTGGGCCCTTCCTGTGGGACAAGGAGCCGGATGTATGCCTTTTCGGCAAGAGGCTGAGCCGCGGCCGAGCGCCATGAGATGTTGCGTCTCTGGGAAAGCACAGATCCCCACTGCTGTTGTGCCTGTAGATAGGGCGCCAAGGCACCGTGAAGAGCAGCAACAGCATTCTGGGCTGTGTCCTGACTTTTGGGAGAAGGAGCCGGACGTTTGCCTTTTCAGCAAGAGGCTCTGCTGCAATCGAGCGCCATGAGATGTTGCGTCTCTGGGAAAGCACAGATCCCCACTGCTGTTGTGCCTGTAGATAGGGCGCCAAGGCACCGTGAAGAGCAGCAACAGCTTTCAGGGCTGTGTCCTGACTTCTGGGAGAAGGAGCCGGACGTTTGCCTTTTGGGCAAGAGGCTCTGCTGCAGCACAGCACCATGAACTGTTGCATCTCTGGGAAAGCACAGATCCCCACTGCTGTTGTGCCTGTAGATAGGGCGCCAAGGCACCGTGAAGAGCAGCAAGAGCTTTCAGGGCTGGGCCCTTCCTTGTGGGAGAAGGAGCCGGACGTTTGCCTTTTCGGCAAGAGGCTCTGCCGCGGCCGAGCGCCATGAGATGTTGCGTCTCTGGGAAAGCACAGATCCCCACTGCTGTTGTGCCTGTAGATAGGGCACCAAGGGTAGGTGAAGAGCAGCAAGAGCTTTCAGGACTGGGCCCTTCCTTGTGGGAGAAGGAGCCGGACGTTTGCCTTTTCGGCAAGAGGCTCTGCCGTGGCCGAACGACATGAGATGTTGCGTCTCTGGGAAAGCACAGATCCCCACTGCTGTTGTGCCTGTAGGTAGGGCGCCAAGGCACCGTGAAGAGCAGGAACACCTTTCAGGGCTGGGCCCTTCCTTGTGGGAGAAGGAGCCGGACGTTTGCCTTTTCAGCAAGAGGCTCTGCTGCAATCGAGCGCCATGAGATGTTGCGTCTCTGGGAAAGCACAGATCCCCACTGCTGTTGTGCCTGTAGATAGGGCGCCAAGGCACCGTGAAGAGCAGCAAGAGCTTTCAGGGCTGGGCCCTTCCTTGTGGAGAAGGAGCCGGACGTTTGCCTTTTCGGCAAGAGGCTCTGCCGTGGCCGAGCGCCATGAGATGTTGCGTCTCTGGGAAAGCACAGATCCCCCACTGCTGTTGTGCCTGTAGATAGGGTGCCAAGTCAACTTGAAGAGCAGCAACAGCTTTCAGGAATGGGCCGTTCCTTGTGGGAGAAGGAGCCGGACGTTTGCCTTTTCGGCAAGAGGCTCTGCCGCGGCCGAGCGCCATGAGATGTTGCGTCTCTGGGAAAGCACAGATCCCCACTGCTGTTGTGCCTGTAGATAGGGCGCCAACGCACCGTGAAGAGTAGGAACACCTTTCAGGGGCTGGGCCCTTCCAAGTGGGAGAAGGAGCCGGACGTTTGCCTTTTCGGCAAGAGGCTCTGCCGCGGCCGAGCGCCATGAGATGTTGCGTCTCTGGGAAAGCACAGATCCCCACTGCTGTTGTGCCTGTAGATAGGGCGCCAAGGCACCGTGAAGAGCAGCAAGAGCTTTCAGGGCTGGGCCGTTCCTTGTGGGAGAAGGAGCCGGACGTTTGCCTTTTCGGCAAGAGGCTCTGCCGCGGCCGAGCGCCATGAGATCTTGCGTCTCTGGGAAAGCACAGATCCCCACTGCTGATGTGCCTGTAGATAGGGCGCCAAGGGTAGGTGAAGCGCAGCAACAGCTTTCAGAGCTGGGCCCTTCCTTATGGGAGTATGAGCCGGACATTTGCCTTTTCGGCAAGAGGCTCTCCCGAGGAGCAGCGCCATGAGATGTTCCATCTCTGGGAAAGCACCGATCCCAAGTGATGTTTTGCCTGTAGATAGGGTGCCAAGGGAAGGTGAAGCGCAGCAACAGCTTTCAGGGCTGGGCCTTTCCTTGTGGGACAAGGTGCTGGACGTTTGCCTTTTCGGCAAGAGGCTCTGCCGAGGAGCAGCGCCATGCGTTGTTCCATCTCTGGGAAAGCACCGATCCCCAGTGTTGTTTTGCTTCTCGATAGGGCGCCAAGGGAAGGTGAAGAGCAGCAAATGCTTTCAGGACTGGGCCCTTCCTTGTGGGAGAAGTAGCCGGACGTTTGCCTTCTTGGCAAGAGGCTCTGCCGAGGCCGAGGGCCATGAGATGTTCCGTCCTTGGGAAAGCACAGATCCCCACTGCTGTTGTGCCTGTAGATAGGGCGCCAAGGCACCGTAAAGAGCACCAACAGCTTTCAGGGCTGGGCCCTTCCTTGTGGGAGAAGGAGCCGGATGTTTACCTTTTCGGAAAGGAGGTATCCGAGGCCGAGGGCCATGAGATATTCCGTCTCTGGGAAAGTACCATTACCCAGTGCTGTTGTGCCTGTAGATAGGGCGCCAAGGGAAGGTGAAGAGCAGCATCAGCTTTCAGGACTGGGCCCTTCCTTGTGGGAGAAGGAGCCGGACGTTTGCCTTTTTGGCAAGAGGCTCTGCCGAGGTGCAGCGCCATGAGATGTTCCATCTCTGGGAAAGCACCGATCCCCAGTGCTGTTGTGCCTGCAGATAGGGCACCAAGGGAAGGTGAAGACCAGCAACAGCTTTCAGGGCTGGACCCTTCCTTGTGGGAGAAGGAGCCGGACGTTTGCCTTTTCCGAAAGAGGCTCTGCCGAGGCCGAACGCCATGAGATGTTGCGTCTGTGGGAAAGCACCGATCCCCAGTGCTGTTTTACCTGTAGATAGGGAGCCAAGGGAAGGTGAAGAGCAGCAACAGCTTTCAGGGCTGGGCCCTTCCTTGTGGGAGAAGGAGCCGGACGTTTGCCTTCTTGGCAAGACGCTCTGCCGAGGCCGAGGGCCATGAGATGTTCCGTCTGTGGGAAAGCACAGATCCCCACTGCTGTTGTGCCTGTAGATAGGGCGCCAAGGCACCGTGAAGAGCAGCAAGAGCTTTCAGGGCTGGACCCTTCCTTGTGGGAGAAGGAGCCGGATGTTTACCTTTTCGGAAAGGAGGTATCCGAGGCCGAGGGCCATGAGATATTCCGTCTCTGGGAAAGTACCATTACCCAGTGCTGTTGTGCCTGTAGATAGGGCGCCAAGGCACCGTGAAGAGCAGCAAGAGCTTTCAGGGCTGGGCCGTTCCTTGTGGGAGAAGGAGCCGGACGTTTGCCTTTTCGGCAAGAGGCTCTGCCGCGGCCGAGCGCCATGAGATCTTGCGTCTCTGGGAAAGCACAGATCCCCACTGCTGATGTGCCTGTAGATAGGGCGCCAAGGGTAGGTGAAGCGCAGCAACAGCTTTCAGAGCTGGGCCCTTCCTTATGGGAGTATGAGCCGGACATTTGCCTTTTCGGCAAGAGGCTCTCCCGAGGAGCAGCGCCATGAGATGTTCCATCTCTGGGAAAGCACCGATCCCAAGTGATGTTTTGCCTGTAGATAGGGTGCCAAGGGAAGGTGAAGCGCAGCAACAGCTTTCAGGGCTGGGCCTTTCCTTGTGGGACAAGGTGCTGGACGTTTGCCTTTTCGGCAAGAGGCTCTGCCGAGGAGCAGCGCCATGCGTTGTTCCATCTCTGGGAAAGCACCGATCCCCAGTGTTGTTTTGCTTCTCGATAGGGCGCCAAGGGAAGGTGAAGAGCAGCAAATGCTTTCAGGACTGGGCCCTTCCTTGTGGGAGAAGTAGCCGGACGTTTGCCTTCTTGGCAAGAGGCTCTGCCGAGGCCGAGGGCCATGAGATGTTCCGTCCTTGGGAAAGCACAGATCCCCACTGCTGTTGTGCCTGTAGATAGGGCGCCAAGGCACCGTAAAGAGCACCAACAGCTTTCAGGGCTGGGCCCTTCCTTGTGGGAGAAGGAGCCGGATGTTTACCTTTTCGGAAAGGAGGTATCCGAGGCCGAGGGCCATGAGATATTCCGTCTCTGGGAAAGTACCATTACCCAGTGCTGTTGTGCCTGTAGATAGGGCGCCAAGGGAAGGTGAAGAGCAGCATCAGCTTTCAGGACTGGGCCCTTCCTTGTGGGAGAAGGAACCGGACGTTTGCCTTTTTGGCAAGAGGCTCTGCCGAGGTGCAGCGCCATGAGATGTTCCATCTCTGGGAAAGCACCGATCCCCAGTGCTGTTGTGCCTGCAGATAGGGCACCAAGGGAAGGTGAAGACCAGCAACAGCTTTCAGGGCTGGACCCTTCCTTGTGGGAGAAGGAGCCGGACGTTTGCCTTTTCCGAAAGAGGCTCTGCCGAGGCCGAACGCCATGAGATGTTGCGTCTCTGGGAAAGCACCGATCCCCACTGCTGTTTTACCTGTAGATAGGGAGCCAAGGGAAGGTGAAGAGCAGCAAGAGCTTTCAGGGCTGGGCCCTTCCTTGTGGGAGAAGGAGCCGGACGTTTGCCTTCTTGGCAAGACGCTCTGCCGAGGCCGAGGGCCATGAGATGTTCCGTCTGTGGGAAAGCACAGATCCCCACTGCTGTTGTGCCTGTAGATAGGGCGCCAAGGCACTGTGAAGAGCAGCAAGAGCTTTCAGGGCTGGACCCTTCCTTGTGGGAGAAGGAGCCGGATGTTTACCTTTTCGGAAAGGAGGTATCCGAGGCCGAGGGCCATGAGATATTCCGTCTCTGGGAAAGTACCATTACCCAGTGCTGTTGTGCCTGTAGATAGGGCGCCAAGGGAAGGTGAAGAGCAGCATCAGCTTTCAGGACTGGGCCCTTCCTTGTGGGAGAAGGAGCCGGACGTTTGCCTTTTTGGCAAGAGGCTCTGCCGAGGTGCAGCGCCATGAGATGTTGCGTCTCTGGGAAAGCACCGATCCCCACTGCTGTTGTGCCTGTCGATGGTGCACCAAGGCACCGTAAAGAGCAGCAACATCTTTCAGGGCTGGGCCCTTCCTGTGGGACAAGGAGCCGGATGTATGCCTTTTCGGCAAGAGGCTGAGCCGCGGCCGAGCGCCATGAGATGTTGCGTCTCTGGGAAAGCACAGATCCCCACTGCTGTTGTGCCTGTAGATAGGGCGCCAAGGCACCGTGAAGAGCAGCAACAGCATTCTGGGCTGTGTCCTGACTTTTGGGAGAAGGAGCCGGACGTTTGCCTTTTTGGCAAGAGTCCACGCCGCTGCCGAGCGCCATGAGATGTTGCGTCTCTGGGAAAGCACAGATCCCCACTGCTGTTGTGCCTGTAGATAGGGCGCCAAGGCACCGTGAATAGCAGCAACAGCTTTCAGGGCTGGGCCGTTCCTTGTGGGAGAAGGAGCCGGACGTTTGCCTTTTCGGCAAGAGGCTCTGCCGCGGCCGAGCGCCATGAGATCTTGCGTCTCTGGGAAAGCATAGATCCCCACTGCTGTTGTGCCTGTAGATAGGGCACCAAGGGTAGGTGAAGAGCAGCAAGAGCTTTCAGGGCTGGGCCCTTCCTTGTGGGACAAGGAGCCGGACGTTTGCCTTTTCGGCAAGAGGCTCTGCCGTGGCCGAGTGCCATGAGATGTTGCGTCTCTGGGAAAGCACAGATCCCCACTGCTGTTGTGCCTGTAGGTAGGGCGCCAAGGCACCGTGAAGAGCAGGAACACCTTTCAGGGCTGGGCCCTTCCTTGTGGGAGAAGGAGCCGGACGTTTGCCTTTTCAGCAAGAGGCTCTGCTGCAATCGAGCGCCATGAGATGTTGCGTCTCTGGGAAAGCACAGATCCCCACTGCTGTTGTGCCTGTAGATAGGGCGCCAAGGCACCGTGAAGAGCAGCAAGAGCTTTCAGGGCTGGGCCCTTCCTTGTGGGAGAAGGAGCCGGACGTTTGCCTTTTTGGCAAGAGGGTCTGCCGTGGCCGAACGACATGAGATGTTGCGTCTCTGGGAAAGCACAGATCCCCACTGCTGTTGTGCCTGTAGATAGGGCACCAAGGGTAGGTGAAGAGCAGCAAGAGCTTTCAGGGCTGGGCCCTTCCTTGTGGGACAAGGAGCCGGACGTTTGCCTTTTCGGCAAGAGGCTCTGCCGTGGCCGAGTGCCATGAGATGTTGCGTCTCTGGGAAAGCACAGATCCCCACTGCTGTTGTGCCTGTAGGTAGGGCGCCAAGGCACCGTGAAGAGCAGGAACACCTTTCAGGGCTGGGCCGTTCCTTGTGGGAGAAGGAGCCGGACGTTTGCCTTTTCGGCAAGAGGCTCTGCCGTGGCCGAGCGCCATGAGATGTTGCGTCTCTGGGAAAGCACAGATCCCCACTGCTGTTGTGCCTGTAGATAGGGTGCCAAGTCACATTGAAGAGCAGCAACAGCTTTCAGGAATGGGCCGTTCCTTGTGGGAGAAGGAGCCGGACGTTTGCCTTTTCGGCAAGAGGCTGAGCCGCGGCCGAGCGCCATGAGATGTTGCGTCTCTGGGAAAGCACAGATCCCCACTGCTGTTGTGCCTGTAGATAGGGCGCCAAGGCACCGTGAAGAGCAGCAACAGCATTCTGGGCTGTGTCCTGACTTTTGGGAGAAGGAGCCGGACGTTTGCCTTTTTGGCAAGAGTCCACGCCGCTGCCGAGCGCCATGAGATGTTGCGTCTCTGGGAAAGCACAGATCCCCACTGCTGTTGTGCCTGTAGATAGGGCGCCAAGGCACCGTGAAGAGCAGCAAGAGCTTTCAGGGCTGTGTCCTGACTTCTGGGAGAAGGAGCCGGACGTTTGCCTTTTGGGCAAGAGGCTCTGCTGCAGCACAGCACCATGAACTGTTGCATCTCTGGGAAAGCACAGATCCCCACTGCTGTTGTGCCTGTAGATAGGGCGCCAAGGCACCGTGAAGAGCAGCAACAGCTTTCAGGGCTGGGCCGTTCCTTGTGGGAGAAGGAGCCGGACGTTTGCCTTTTCGGCAAGAGGCTCTGCCGCGGCCGAGCGCCATGAGATGTTGCGTCTCTGGGAAAGCATAGATCCCCACTGCTGTTGTGCCTGTAGATAGGGCACCAAGGGTAGGTGAAGAGCAGCAAGAGCTTTCAGGGCTGGGCCCTTCCTTGTGGGAGAAGGAGTCGGACGTTTGCCTTTTCGGCAAGAGGCTCTGCCGTGGCCGAGTGCCATGAGATGTTGCGTCTCTGGGAAAGCACAGATCCCCACTGCTGTTGTGCCTGTAGGTAGGGCGCCAAGGCACCGTGAAGAGCAGGAACACCTTTCAGGGCTGGGCCCTTCCTTGTGGGAGAAGGAGCCGGACGTTTGCCTTTTCAGCAAGAGGCTCTGCTGCAATCGAGCGCCATGAGATGTTGCGTCTCTGGGAAAGCACAGATCCCCACTGCTGTTGTGCCTGTAGATAGGGCGCCAAGGCACCGTGAAGAGCAGCAAGAGCTTTCAGGGCTGGGCCCTTCCTTGTGGGAGAAGGAGCCGGACGTTTGCCTTTTCGGCAAGAGGCTCTGCCGTGGCCGAGCGCCATGAGATGTTGCGTCTCTGGGAAAGCACAGATCCCCACTGCTGTTGTGCCTGTAGATAGGGTGCCAAGTCACCTTGAAGAGCAGCAACAGCTTTCAGGAATGGGCCCTTCCTTGTGGGAGAAGGAGCCGGACGTTTGCCTTTTCGGCAAGAGGCTCTGCCGCGGCCGAGCGCCATGAGATGCTGCGTCTCTGGGAAAGCACAGATCCCCACTGCTGTTGTGCCTGTAGATAGGGCGCCAAGGCACCGTGAAGAGCACCAACAGCTTTCAGGGCTGGGCCCTTCCTTGTGGGAGAAGGAGCCGGTCGTTTGCCTTTTTGGCAAGAGGGTCTGCCGTGGCCGAACGACATGAGATGTTGCATCTCTGGGAAAGCACAGATCCCCACTGCTGTTGTGCCTGTAGATAGGGCACCAAGGGTAGGTGAAGAGCAGCAAGAGCTTTCAGGGCTGGGCCCTTCCTTGTGGGACAAGGAGCCGGACGTTTGCCTTTTCGGCAAGAGGCTCTGCCGTGGCAGAGTGCCATGAGATGTTGCGTCTCTGGGAAAGCACAGATCCCCACTGCTGTTGTGCCTGTAGGTAGGGCGCCAAGGCACCGTGAAGAGCAGGAACACCTTTCAGGGCTGGGCCGTTCCTTGTGGGAGAAGGAGCCGGACGTTTGCCTTTTCGGCAAGAGGCTCTGCCGTGGCCGAGCGCCATGAGATGTTGCGTCTCTGGGAAAGCACAGATCCCCACTGCTGTTGTGCCTGTAGATAGGGTGCCAAGTCACCTTGAAGAGCAGCAACAGCTTTCAGGAATGGGCCGTTCCTAGTGGGAGAAGGAGCCGGACGTTTGCCTTTTCGGCAAGAGGCTCTGCCGCGGCCGAGCGCCATGAGATGTTGCGTCTCTGGGAAAGCACAGATCCCCACTGCTGTTGTGCCTGTAGATAGGGCGCCAAGGCACCGTGAAGAGTAGGAACACCTTTCAGGGCTGGGCCCTTCCAAGTGGGAGAAGGAGCCGGACGTTTGCCTTTTCGGCAAGAGGCTATGCCGCGGCCGAGCGCCATGAGATGTTGCGTCTGTGGGAAAGCACAGATCCCCACTGCTGTTGTGCCTGTAGATAGGGCGCCAAGGCACCGTGAAGAGCAGCAAGAGCTTTCAGGGCTGGGCCCTTCCTTGTGGGAGAAGGAGCCGGACGTTTGCCTTTTCAGCAAGAGGCTCTGCCGCGGCCGAGCGCCATGAGATGTTGCGTCTCTGGAAAGCACCGATCCCCAGTGCTGTTGTGCCTGTAGATAGGGAGCCAAGGGAAGGTGAAGAGCAGCAAATGCTTTCAGGACTGGGCCCTTCCTTGTGGGAGAAGTAGCCGGACGTTTGCCTTCTTGGCAAGAGGCTCTGCCGAGGCCGAGGGCCATGAGATGTTCCGTCCTTGGGAAAGCACAGATCCCCACTGCTGTTGTGCCTGTAGATAGGGCGCCAAGGCACCGTAAAGAGCACCAACAGCTTTCAGGGCTGGGCCCTTCCTTGTGGGAGAAGGAGCCGGATGTTTGCCTTTTCGGAAAGGAGGTATCCGAGGCCGAGGGCCATGAGATATTCCGTCTCTGGGAAAGTACCATTACCCAGTGCTGTTGTGCCTGTAGATAGGGCGCCAAGGGAAGGTGAAGAGCAGCAAGAGCTTTCAGGGCTGGGCCCTTCCTTGTGGGAGAAGGAGTCGGACGTTTGCCTTTTCGGCAAGAGGCTCTGCCGTGGCCGAGTGCCATGAGATGTTGCGTCTCTGGGAAAGCACAGATCCCCACTGCTGTTGTGCCTGTAGGTAGGGCGCCAAGGCACCGTGAAGAGCAGGAACACCTTTCAGGGCTGGGCCCTTCCTTGTGGGAGAAGGAGCCGGACGTTTGCCTTTTCAGCAAGAGGCTCTGCTGCAATCGAGCGCCATGAGATGTTGCGTCTCTGGGAAAGCACAGATCCCCACTGCTGTTGTGCCTGTAGATAGGGCGCCAAGGCACCGTGAAGAGCAGCAAGAGCTTTCAGGGCTGGGCCCTTCCAAGTGGGAGAAGGAGCCGGACGTTTGCCTTTTCGGCAAGAGGCTCTGCCGCGGCCGAGCGCCATGAGATGTTGCGTCTCTGGGAAAGCACAGATCCCCACTGCTGTTGTGCCTGTAGATAGGGTGCCAAGTCACCTTGAAGAGCAGCAACAGCTTTCAGGAATGGGCCCTTCCTTGTGGGAGAAGGAGCCGGACGTTTGCCTTTTCGGCAAGAGGCTCTGCCGCGGCCGAGCGCCATGAGATGCTGCGTCTCTGGGAAAGCACAGATCCCCACTGCTGTTGTGCCTGTAGATAGGGCGCCAAGGCACCGTGAAGAGCAGCAAGAGCTTTCAGGGCTGGGCCCTTCCTTGTGGGAGAAGGAGCCGGTCGTTTGCCTTTTTGGCAAGAGGGTCTGCCGTGGCCGAACGACATGAGATGTTGCGTCTCTGGGAAAGCACAGATCCCCACTGCTGTTGTGCCTGTAGATAGGGCACCAAGGGTAGGTGAAGAGCAGCAAGAGCTTTCAGGGCTGGGCCCTTCCTTGTGGGACAAGGAGCCGGGACGTTTGCCTTTTCGGCAAGAGGCTCTGCCGTGGCAGAGTGCCATGAGATGTTGCGTCTCTGGGAAAGCACAGATCCCCACTGCTGTTGTGCCTGTAGGTAGGGCGCCAAGGCACCGTGAAGAGCAGGAACACCTTTCAGGGCTGGGCCGTTCCTTGGTGGAGAAGGAGCCGGACGTTTGCCTTTTCGGCAAGAGGCTCTGCCGTGGCCGAGCGCCATGAGATGTTGCGTCTCTGGGAAAGCACAGATCCCCACTGCTGTTGTGCCTGTAGATAGGGTGCCAAGTCACCTTGAAGAGCAGCAACAGCTTTCAGGAATGGGCCGTTCCTTGTGGGAGAAGGAGCCGGACGTTTGCCTTTTCGGCAAGAGGCTGAGCCGCGGCCGAGCGCCATGAGATGTTGCGTCTCTGGGAAAGCACAGATCCCCACTGCTGTTGTGCCTGTAGATAGGGCGCCAAGGCACCGTGAAGAGCAGCAAGAGCTTTCAGGGCTGTGTCCTGACTTCTGGGAGAAGGATCCGGACGTTTGCCTTTTGGGCAAGAGGCTCTGCTGCAGCACAGCACCATGAACTGTTGTATCTCTGGGAAAGCACAGATCCCCACTGCTGTTGTGCCTGTAGATAGGGCGCCAAGGCACCGTGAATAGCAGCAACAGCTTTCAGGGCTGGGCCGTTCCTTGTGGGAGAAGGAGCCGGACGTTTGCCTTTTCGGCAAGAGGCTCTGCCGCGGCCGAGCGCCATGAGATGTTGCGTCTCTGGGAAAGCACAGATCCCCACTGCTGTTGTGCCTGTAGATAGGGCACCAAGGGTAGGTGAAGAGCAGCAAGAGCTTTCAGGGCTGGGCCCTTCCTTGTGGGAGAAGGAGTCGGACGTTTGCCTTTTCGGCAAGAGGCTCTGCCGTGGCCGAGTGCCATGAGATGTTGCGTCTCTGGGAAAGCACAGATCCGCACTGCTGTTGTGCCTGTAGGTAGGGCGCCAAGGCACCGTGAAGAGCAGGAACACCTTTCAGGGCTGGGCCCTTCCTTGTGGGAGAAGGAGCCGGACGTTTGCCTTTTCAGCAAGAGGCTCTGCTGCAATCGAGCGCCATGAGATGTTGCGTCTCTGGGAAAGCACAGATCCCCACTGCTGTTGTGCCTGTAGATAGGGCGCCAAGGCACCGTGAAGAGCAGCAAGAGCTTTCAGGGCTGGGCCCTTCCTTGTGGGAGAAGGAGCCGGACGTTTGCCTTTTCAGCAAGAGGCTCTGCCGCGGCCGAGCGCCATGAGATGTTGCGTCTCTGGGAAAGCACCGATCCCCAGTGCTGTTGTGCCTGTAGATAGGGAGCCAAGGGAAGGTGAAGAGCAGCAAATGCTTTCAGGACTGGGCCCTTCCTTGTGGGAGAAGTAGCCGGACGTTTGCCTTCTTGGCAAGAGGCTCTGCCGAGGCCGAGGGCCATGAGATGTTCCGTCCTTGGGAAAGCACAGATCCCCACTGCTGTTGTGCCTGTAGATAGGGCGCCAAGGCACCGTAAAGAGCACCAACAGCTTTCAGGGCTGGGCCCTTCCTTGTGGGAGAAGGAGCCGGATGTTTACCTTTTCGGAAAGGAGGTATCCGAGGCCGAGGGCCATGAGATATTCCGTCTCTGGGAAAGTACCATTACCCAGTGCTGTTGTGCCTGTAGATAGGGCGCCAAGGGAAGGTGAAGAGCAGCAAGAGCTTTCAGGGCTGGGCCCTTCCTTGTGGGAGAAGGAGTCGGACGTTTGCCTTTTCGGCAAGAGGCTCTGCCGTGGCCGAGTGCCATGAGATGTTGCGTCTCTGGGAAAGCACAGATCCCCACTGCTGTTGTGCCTGTAGGTAGGGCGCCAAGGCACCGTGAAGAGCAGGAACACCTTTCAGGGCTGGGCCCTTCCTTGTGGGAGAAGGAGCCGGACGTTTGCCTTTTCAGCAAGAGGCTCTGCTGCAATCGAGCGCCATGAGATGTTGCGTCTCTGGGAAAGCACAGATCCCCACTGCTGTTGTGCCTGTAGATAGGGCGCCAAGGCACCGTGAAGAGCAGCAAGAGCTTTCAGGGCTGGGCCCTTCCAAGTGGGAGAAGGAGCCGGACGTTTGCCTTTTCGGCAAGAGGCTCTGCCGCGGCCGAGCGCCATGAGATGTTGCGTCTCTGGGAAAGCACAGATCCCCACTGCTGTTGTGCCTGTAGATAGGGTGCCAAGTCACCTTGAAGAGCAGCAACAGCTTTCAGGAATGGGCCCTTCCTTGTGGGAGAAGGAGCCGGACGTTTGCCTTTTCGGCAAGAGGCTCTGCCGCGGCCGAGCGCCATGAGATGCTGCGTCTCTGGGAAAGCACAGATCCCCACTGCTGTTGTGCCTGTAGATAGGGCGCCAAGGCACCGTGAAGAGCAGCAAGAGCTTTCAGGGCTGGGCCCTTCCTTGTGGGAGAAGGAGCCGGTCGTTTGCCTTTTTGGCAAGAGGGTCTGCCGTGGCCGAACGACATGAGATGTTGCGTCTCTGGGAAAGCACAGATCCCCACTGCTGTTGTGCCTGTAGATAGGGCACCAAGGGTAGGTGAAGAGCAGCAAGAGCTTTCAGGGCTGGGCCCTTCCTTGTGGGACAAGGAGCCGGACGTTTGCCTTTTCGGCAAGAGGCTCTGCCGTGGCAGAGTGCCATGAGATGTTGCGTCTCTGGGAAAGCACAGATCCCCACTGCTGTTGTGCCTGTAGGTAGGGCGCCAAGGCACCGTGAAGAGCAGGAACACCTTTCAGGGCTGGGCCGTTCCTTGGTGGAGAAGGAGCCGGACGTTTGCCTTTTCGGCAAGAGGCTCTGCCGTGGCCGAGCGCCATGAGATGTTGCGTCTCTGGGAAAGCACAGATCCCCACTGCTGTTGTGCCTGTAGATAGGGTGCCAAGTCACCTTGAAGAGCAGCAACAGCTTTCAGGAATGGGCCGTTCCTTGTGGGAGAAGGAGCCGGACGTTTGCCTTTTCGGCAAGAGGCTGAGCCGCGGCCGAGCGCCATGAGATGTTGCGTCTCTGGGAAAGCACAGATCCCCACTGCTGTTGTGCCTGTAGATAGGGCGCCAAGGCACCGTGAAGAGCAGCAAGAGCTTTCAGGGCTGTGTCCTGACTTCTGGGAGAAGGATCCGGACGTTTGCCTTTTGGGCAAGAGGCTCTGCTGCAGCACAGCACCATGAACTGTTGTATCTCTGGGAAAGCACAGATCCCCACTGCTGTTGTGCCTGTAGATAGGGCGCCAAGGCACCGTGAATAGCAGCAACAGCTTTCAGGGCTGGGCCGTTCCTTGTGGGAGAAGGAGCCGGACGTTTGCCTTTTCGGCAAGAGGCTCTGCCGCGGCCGAGCGCCATGAGATGTTGCGTCTCTGGGAAAGCACAGATCCCCACTGCTGTTGTGCCTGTAGATAGGGCACCAAGGGTAGGTGAAGAGCAGCAAGAGCTTTCAGGGCTGGGCCCTTCCTTGTGGGAGAAGGAGTCGGACGTTTGCCTTTTCGGCAAGAGGCTCTGCCGTGGCCGAGTGCCATGAGATGTTGCGTCTCTGGGAAAGCACAGATCCCCACTGCTGTTGTGCCTGTAGGTAGGGCGCCAAGGCACCGTGAAGAGCAGGAACACCTTTCAGGGCTGGGCCCTTCCTTGTGGGAGAAGGAGCCGGACGTTTGCCTTTTCAGCAAGAGGCTCTGCTGCAATCGAGCGCCATGAGATGTTGCGTCTCTGGGAAAGCACAGATCCCCACTGCTGTTGTGCCTGTAGATAGGGCGCCAAGGCACCATGAAGAGCAGCAAGAGCTTTCAGGGCTGGGCCCTTCCTTGTGGGAGAAGGAGCCGGACGTTTGCCTTTTCGGCAAGAGGCTCTGCCGTGGCCGAGTGCCATGAGATGTTGCGTCTCTGGGAAAGCACAGATCCCCACTGCTGTTGTGCCTGTAGATAGGGTGCCAAGTCACCTTGAAGAGCAGCAACAGCTTTCAGGAATGGGCCCTTCCTTGTGGGAGAAGGAGCCGGACGTTTGCCTTTTCGGCAAGAGGCTCTGCCGCGGCCGAGCGCCATGAGATGCTGCGTCTCTGGGAAAGCACAGATCCCCACTGCTGTTGTGCCTGTAGATAGGGCGCCAAGGCACCGTGAAGAGCACCAACAGCTTTCAGGGCTGGGCCCTTCCTTGTGGGAGAAGGAGCCGGTCGTTTGCCTTTTTGGCAAGAGGGTCTGCCGTGGCCGAACGACATGAGATGTTGCGTCTCTGGGAAAGCACAGATCCCCACTGCTGTTGTGCCTGTAGATAGGGCACCAAGGGTAGGTGAAGAGCAGCAAGAGCTTTCAGGGCTGGGCCCTTCCTTGTGGGACAAGGAGCCGGACGTTTGCCTTTTCGGCAAGAGGCTCTGCCGTGGCAGAGTGCCATGAGATGTTGCGTCTCTGGGAAAGCACAGATCCCCACTGCTGTTGTGCCTGTAGGTAGGGCGCCAAGGCACCGTGAAGAGCAGGAACACCTTTCAGGGCTGGGCCGTTCCTTGTGGGAGAAGGAGCCGGACGTTTGCCTTTTCGGCAAGAGGCTCTGCCGTGGCCGAGCGCCATGAGATGTTGCGTCTCTGGGAAAGCACAGATCCCCACTGCTGTTGTGCCTGTAGATAGGGTGCCAAGTCACCTTGAAGAGCAGCAACAGCTTTCAGGAATGGGCCGTTCCTAGTGGGAGAAGGAGCCGGACGTTTGCCTTTTCGGCAAGAGGCTCTGCCGCGGCCGAGCGCCATGAGATGTTGCGTCTCTGGGAAAGCACAGATCCCCACTGCTGTTGTGCCTGTAGATAGGGCGCCAAGGGTAGGTGAAGCGCAGCAACAGCTTTCAGGGCTGGGCCCTTCCTTATGGGAGAAGGAGCCGGACGTTTGCCTTTTCGGCAAGAGGCTCTGCCGAGGACAGCGCCATGAGATATTCCATTTCTGGGAAAGCACCGATCCCAAGTGATGTTTTGCCTGTAGATAGGGTGCCAAGGGAAGGTGAAGCGCAGCAACAGCTTTCAGGGCTGGGCCCTTCCTTGTAGGACAAGGAGCTGGACGTTTGCCTTTTCGGAAAGAGGCTCTGCCGAGGAGCATAGCCATGAGTTGTTCCATCTCTGGGAAAGCACCGATCCCCAGTGCTGATTTGCTTCTCGATAGGGCGCCAAGGGAAGGTGAAGAGCAGCATCAGCTTTCAGGGATGGACCCTTCCTTGTGGGAGAAGGAGCCGGACGTTTGCCTTTTCCGAAAGAGGCTCTGCCTCGGCCGAGGGCCATGAGATGTTGCGTCTCTGGGAAAGCACCGATCCCCAGTGCTGTTTTGCCTGTAGATAGGGAGCCAAGGGAAGGTGAAGAGCAGCAAGAGCTTTCAGGGCTGGGCCCTTCCAAGTGGGAGAAGGAGCCGGACGTTTGCCTTTTCGGCAAGAGGCTCTGCCGCGGCCGAGCGCCATGAGATGTTGCGTCTCTGGGAAAGCACAGATCCCCACTGCTGTTGTGCCTGTAGATAGGGGGCCAAGGCACCGTGAAGAGCAGCAAGAGCTTTCAGGGCTGGGCCCTTCCAAGTGGGAGAAGGAGCCGGACGTTTGCCTTTTCGGCAAGAGGCTCAGCCGCGGCCGAGCGCCATGAGATCTTGCGTCTCTGGGAAAGCACAGATCCCCACTGCTGTTGTGCCTGTAGATAGGGCGCCAAGGCACCGTGAAGAGCAGCAACAGCTTTCATGGCTGTGTCCTGACTTCTGGGAGAAGGAGCCAGCCTTTTGCCTTTTCGGCAAGAGGCTCTGCCGCGGCCGAGCGCCATGAGATGTTGCGTCTCTGGGAAAGCACAGATCCCCACTGCTGTTGTGCCTGTAGATAGGGCGCCAAGGCACCGTGAAGAGCAGCAAGAGCTTTCAGGGCTGGGCCCTTCCAAGTGGGAGAAGGAGCCGGACGTTTGCCTTTTCGGCAAGAGGCTCTGCCGCGGCCAAGCACCATGAGATGTTGCGTCTCTGGGAAAGCACAGATCCCCACTGCTGTTGTGTCTGTAGATAGGGCGCCAAGGCACCGTGAAGAGCAGCAAGAGCTTTCAGGGCTGGGCCCTTCCTTGTGGGAGAAGGAGCCGGACGTTTGCCTTTTCGGCAAGAGGCTCTGCCGCGGCCGAGCGCCATGAGATGTTGCGTCTCTGGGAAAGCACAGATCCCCAGTGCTGTTGTGCCTGTAGATAGGGCGCCAAGGCACCGTGAAGAGCAGCAAGAGCTTTCAGGGCTGGGCCCTTCCTTGTGGGAGAAGGAGCCGGACGTTTGCCTTTTCGGCAAGAGGCTCTGCCGCGGCCGAGCGCCATGAGATCTTGCGTCTCTGGGAAAGCACAGATCCCCACTGCTGTTGTGCCTGTAGATAGGGGGCCAAGGCACCGTGAAGAGCAGCAACAGCTTTCAGGGCTGGGCCCTTCCTTGTGGGAGAAGGAGCCGGACGTTTGCCTTTTCGGCAAGAGGCTCTGCCGCGGCCGAGCGCCATGAGATGTTGCGTCTCTGGGAAAGCACAGATCCCCACTGCTGTTGTGCCTGTAGATAGGGCGCCAAGGGTAGGTGAAGAGCAGCAACAGCTTTCAGGGCTGGGCCCTTCCTTGTAGGAGAAGGAGCCGGACGTTTGCCTTTTCGGCAAGAGGCTCTGCCGCGGCCGAGTGCCATGAGATGTTGCGTCTCTGGGAAAGCACAGATCCCCACTGCTGTTGTGCCTGTAGATAGGGCGCCAAGGCACCGTGAAGAGCAGCAAGAGCTTTCAGGGCTGGGCCCTTCCAAGTGGGAGAAGGAGCCGGACGTTTGCCTTTTCGGCAAGAGGCTCAGCCGCGGCCGAGCGCCATGAGATGTTGCGTCTCTGGGAAAGCACAGATCCCCACTGCTGTTGTGCCTGTAGATAGGGCGCCAAGGCACCGTGAAGAGCAGCAACAGCTTTCAGGGCTGTGTCCTAACTTCTGGGAGAAGGAGCCGGACGTTTGCCTTTTCGGCAAGAGGCTCTGCCATGGCCGAGCGCCATGAGATGTTGCGTCTCTGGGAAAGCACAGATCCCCACTGCTGTTGTGCCTGTAGATAGGGCGCCAAGGCACCGTGAAGAGCAGCAACAGCTTTCAGGGCTGGGCCCTTCCAAGTGGGAGAAGGAGCCGGACGTTTGCCTTTTCGGCAAGAGGCTCTGCCGCGGCCGAGCGCCATGAGATGTTGCGTCTCTGGGAAAGCACAGATCCCCACTGCTGTTGTGCCTGTAGATAGGGCGCCAAGGCACCGTGAAGAGCAGCAACAGCTTTCAGGGCTGGGCCCTCCCTTGTGGGAGAAGGAGCCGGACGTTTGCCTTTTCGGCAAGAGGCTCTGCCGTGGCCGAGCACCATGAGATTTTGCGTATCTGGGAAAGCACAGATCCCCACTGCTGTTGTGCCTGTAGATAGGGCGCCAAGGGTAGGTGAAGAGCAGCAAGAGCTTTCAGGGCTGGGCCCTTCCTTGTGGGAGAAGGAGCCGGACGTTTGCCTTTTCGGCAAGAGGCTCAGCCGCGGCCAAGCGCCATGAGATGTTGCGTCTCTGGGAAAGCACAGATCCCCACTGCTGTTGTGCCTGTAGATAGGGCGCCAAGGCACCGTGAAGAGCAGGAACACCTTTCAGGGCTGGGCCCTTCCAAGTGGGAGAAGGAGCCGGACGTTTGCCTTTTCGGCAAGAGGCTCTGCCGCGGCCGAGCGCCAAGAGATGTTGCGTCTCTGGGAAAGCACAGATCACCACTGCTGTTGTGCCTGTAGATAGGGCGCCAAGGCACCGTGAAGAACAGCAACAGCTTTCAGGGCTGGGCCATTCCTTTGGGGAGAAGGAGCCGGACGTTTGTCTTTTCGGCAAGAGGCTCTGCCGCGGCCGAGCGCCATGAGATGTTGCGTCTCTGGGAAAGCACAGATCCCCACTGCTGTTGTGCCTGTAGATAGGGCGCCAAGGCACCGTGAAGAGCAGCAACACCTTTCAGGGCTGGGCCCTTCCAAGTGGGAGAAGGAGCCGGACGTTTGCCTTTTCGGCAAGAGGCTCTGCCGCGGCCGAGCGCCATGAGATGTTGCGTCTCTGGGAAAGCACAGATCCCCACTGCTGTTGTGCCTGTAGATAGGGGGCCAAGGCACCGTGAAGAGCAGCAAGAGCTTTCAGGGCTGGGCCCTTCCAAGTGGGAGAAGGAGCCGGACGTTTGCCTTTTCGGCAAGAGGCTCAGTCGCGGCCGAGCGCCATGAGATGTTGCGTCTCTGAGAAAGCACAGATCCCCACTGCTGTTGTGCCTGTAGATAGGGCGCCAAGGCACCGTGAAGAGCAGCAACAGCTTTCATGGCTGTGTCCTGACTTCTGGGAGAAGGAGCCAGCCTTTTGCCTTTTCGGCAAGAGGCTCTGCCGCGGCCGAGCGCCATGAGATGTTGCGTCTCTGGGAAAGCACAGATCCCCACTGCTGTTGTGCCTGTAGATAGGGCGCCAAGGCACCGTGAAGAGCAGCAAGAGCTTTCAGGGCTGGGCCCTTCCAAGTGGGAGAAGGAGCCGGACGTTTGCCTTTTCGGCAAGAGGCTCTGCCGCGGCCAAGCACCATGAGATGTTGCGTCTCTGGGAAAGCAGACATCCCCACTGCTGTTGTGTCTGTAGATAGGGCGCCAAGGCACCGTGAAGAGCAGCAACACCTTTCAGGGCTGGGCCCTTCCTTGTGGGAGAAGGAGCCAGACGTTTGCCTTTTCGGCAAGAGGCTCTGCCGCGGCCGAGCGCCATGAGATGTTGCGTCTCTGGGAAAGCACAGATCCCCAGTGCTGTTGTGCCTGTAGATAGGGCGCCAAGGCACCGTGAAGAGCAGCAAGAGCTTTCAGGGCTGGGCCCTTCCTTGTGGGAGAAGGAGCCGGACGTTTGCCTTTTCGGCAAGAGGCCCTGCCGCGGCCGAGCGCCATGAGATGTTGCGTCTCTGGGAAAGCACAGATCCCCACTGCTGTTGTGCCTGTAGATAGGGCGCCAAGGGTAGGTGAAGAGCAGCAACAGCTTTCAGGGCTGGGCCCTTCCTTGTAGGAGAAGGAGCCGGACGTTTGCCTTTTCGGCAAGAGGCTCTGCCGCGGCCGAGCGCCATGAGATGTTGCGTCTCTGGGAAAGCACAGATCCCCACTGCTGTTGTGCCTGTAGATAGGGCGCCAAGGCACCGTGAAGAGCAGCAAGAGCTTTCAGGGCTGGGCCCTTCCAAGTGGGAGAAGGAGCCGGATGTTTGCCTTTTCGGCAAGAGGCTCAGCCGCGGCCGAACGCCATGAGATGTTGCGTCTCTGGGAAAGCACAGATCCCCACTGCTGTTGTGCCTGTAGATAGGGCGCCAAGGCACCGTGAAGAGCAGCAACACCTTTCAGGGCTGGGCCCTTCCTTGTGGGAGAAGGAGCCGGATGTTTGCCTTTTCGGCAAGAGGCTCAGCCGCGGCCGAGCGCCATGAGATCTTGCGTCTCTGGGAAAGCACAGATCCCCACTGCTGTTGTGCCTGTAGATAGGGCACCAAGGCACCGTGAAGAGCAGCAACAGCTTTCAGGGCTGGGCCCTTCCTTGTGGGAGAAGGAGCCGGACGTTTGCCTTTTCGGCAAGAGGCTCTGCCGTGGCCGAACGCCATGAGATGTTGCGTCTCTGGGAAAGCACAGATCCCCACTGCTGTTGTGCCTGTAGATAGGGCGCCAAGGCACCGTGAAGAGCAGCAAGAGCTTTCAGGGCTGGGCCCTTCCAAGTGGGAGAAGGAGCCGGACGTTTGCCTTTTCGGCAAGAGGCTCTGCCGTGGCCGAACGCCATGAGATGTTGCGTCTCTGGGAAAGCACAGATCCCCACTGCTAGTGTGCCTGTAGATAGGGCGCCAAGGGTAGGTGAAGAGCAGCAACAGCTTTCAGGGCTGGGCCCTTCCTTGTGGGAGAAGGAGCCGGACGTTTGCCTTTTCGGCAAGAGGCTCTGCTGCTGCAAAGCACCATGAAATTTTGCGTCTCTGGGAAAGCACAGATCCCCACTGCTGTTGTGCCTGTAGATAGGGCGCCAAGGCACCGTGAAGAGCAGCAACAACTTTCAGGGCTGTGACCTGACTTCTGGGAGAAGGAGCCAGACTTTTGCCTTTTAGGCAAGAGGCTCTGCCGTGGCCGAGCGCCATGAGATGTTGCGTCTCTGGGAAAGCACAGATCCCCACTGCAGTTGTGCCTGTCGATAGGGCACCAAGGCACCGTGAAGAGCAGCAAGAGCTTTCAGGGCTGGGCCCTTCCTTGTGGGAGAAGGAGCCGGACGTTTGCCTTTTCGGCAAGAGGCTCTTCTGCGGCCAAGCGACATGAGATGTTGCGTCTCTGGGAAAGCACAGATCCCCACTGCTGTTGTGCCTGTCGATAGGGCACCAAGGCACCGTGAAGAGCAGCAACAGCTTTCAGGGCTGGGCCCTTCCTTGTGGGAGAAGGAGCCGGACGTTTGCCTTTTCGGCAAGAGGCTCTGCCGCGGCCGAGCGCCATGAGATGTTGCGTCTCTGGGAAAGCACAGATCCCCACTGCTGTTGTGCCTGTAGATAGGGCGCCAAGGCACCGTGAAGAGCACCAACAGCTTTCAGGGCTGTGTCCTAACTTCTGGGAGAAGGAGCCAGCCTTTTGCCTTTTCGGCAAGAGGCTCTGCCGTGGTCGAGCGCCATGAGATGTTGCGTCTCTGGGAAAGCACAGATCTCCACTGCTGTTGTGCCTGTAGATAGGGCGCCAAGGCACCGTGAAGAGCAGCAAGAGCTTTCAGGGCTGGGCCCTTCCTTGTGGGAGAAGGAGCCGGATGTTTGCCTTTTCGGCAAGAGGCTCTGGCGCGGCCGAGCGCCATGAGATGTTGCGTCTCTGGGAAAGCACAGATCCCCACTGCTGTTGTGCCTGTAGATAGGGCGCCAAGGCACCGTGAAGAGCAGGAACACCTTTCAGGGCTGGGCCCTTCCTTGTGGGAGAGGGAGCCGGATGTTTGCCTTTTCGGCAAGATGCTCAGCCGCGGCCGAGCGCCATGAGATGTTGCGTCTCTGGGAAAGCACAGATCCCCACTGCTGTTGTGCCTGTAGATAGGGCGCCAAGGCACCGTGAAGAGCAGCAAGAGCTTTCAGGGCTGTGTCCTGACTTCTGGGAGAAGGAGCCAGCCTTTTGCCTTTTCGGCAAGAGGCTCTGCCGTGGCCGAGCGCCATGAGATGTTGCGTCTCTGGGAAAGCACAGATCCCCACTGCTGTTGTGCCTGTAGATAGGGCGCCAAAGCACCGTGAAGAGCAGGAACACCTTTCAGGGCTGGGCCCTTCCAAGTGGGAGAAGGAGCCGGACGTTTGCCTTTTCGGCAAGAGGCTTTGCCGCGGCCGAGCGCCATGAGATGTTGCTTCTCTGGGAAAGCACAGATCCCCACTGCTGTTGTGCCTGTCGATAGGGCGCCAAGGCACCGTGAAGAGCAGCAAGAGCTTTCAGGGCTGGGCCCTTCCTTGTGGGAGAAGGAGCCGGACGTTTGCCTTTTCGGCAAGAGGCTCTGCCGCGGCCGAGCGCCATGAGATGTTGCGTCTCTGGGAAAGCACAGATCCCCACTGCTGTTGTGCCTGTAGATAGGGCGCCAAGGCACCGTGAAGAGCAGCAACAGCTTTCAGGGCTGGGCCGTTCCAAGTGGGAGAAGGAGCCGGACGTTTGCCTTTTCGGCAAGAGGCTCTGCCGCGGCCGAGCGCCATGAGATGTTGCGTCTCTGGGAAAGCACAGATCCCCACTGCTGTTGTGCCTGTAGATAGGGCGCCAAGGCACCGTGAAGAGCAGCAAGAGCTTTCAGGGCTGTGTCCTGACTTCTCGGAGAAGGAGCCAGCCTTTTGCCTTTTCGGCAAGAGGCTCTGCCGTGGCCGAGCGCCATGAGATGTTGCGTCTCTGGGAAAGCACAGATCCCCACTGCTGTTGTGCCTGTAGATAGGGCGCCAAAGCACCGTGAAGAGCAGGAACACCTTTCAGGGCTGGGCCCTTCCAAGTGGGAGAAGGAGCCGGACGTTTGCCTTTTCGGCAAGAGGCTCTGCCGCGGCCGAGCGCCATGAGATGTTGCGTCTCTGGGAAAGCACAGATCCCCACTGCTGTTGTGCCTGTCGATAGGGCGCCAAGGCACCGTGAAGAGCAGCAAGAGCTTTCAGGGCTGGGCCCTTCCTTGTGAGAGAAGGAGCCGGACGTTTGCCTTTTCGGCAAGAGGCTCTGCCGCGGCCGAGCGCCATGAGATGTTGCGTCTCTGGGAAAGCACAGATCCCCACTGCTGTTGTGCCTGTAGATAGGGCGCCAAGGCACCGTGAAGAGCAGCAAGAGCTTTCAGGGCTGGGCCCTTCCTTGTGGGAGAAGGAGCCGGACGTTTGCCTTTTCGGCAAGAGGCCCTGCCGCGGCCGAGCGCCATGAGATGTTGCGTCTCTGGGAAAGCACAGATCCCCACTGCTGTTGTGCCTGTAGATAGGGCGCCAAGGGTAGGTGAAGAGCAGCAACAGCTTTCAGGGCTGGGCCCTTCCTTGTAGGAGAAGGAGCCGGACGTTTGCCTTTTCGGCAAGAGGCTCTGCCGCGGCCGAGCGCCATGAGATGTTGCGTCTCTGGGAAAGCACAGATCCCCACTGCTGTTGTGCCTGTAGATAGGGCGCCAAGGCACCGTGAAGAGCAGCAAGAGCTTTCAGGGCTGGGCCCTTCCTTGTGGGAGAAGGAGCCGGATGTTTGCCTTTTCGGCAAGAGGCTCAGCCGCGGCCGAACGCCATGAGATGTTGCGTCTCTGGGAAAGCACAGATCCCCACTGCTGTTGTGCCTGTAGATAGGGCGCCAAGGCACCGTGAAGAGCAGCAACACCTTTCAGGGCTGGGCCCCTCCTTGTGGGAGAAGGAGCCGGACGTTTGCCTTTTCGGCAAGAGGCTCAGCCGCGGCCGAACGCCATGAGATGTTGCGTCTCTGGGAAAGCACAGATCCCCACTGCTGTTGTGCCTGTAGATAGGGCGCCAAGGCACCGTGAAGAGCAGCAACACCTTTCAGGGCTGTGTCCTGACTTCTGGGAGAAGGAGCCAGCCTTTTGCCTTTTCGGCAAGAGGCTCTGCCGTGGCCGAGCGCCATGAGATGTTGCGTCTCTGGGAAAGCACAGATCCCCACTGCTGTTGTGCCTGTCGATAGGGCGCCAAGGCACCGTGAAGAGCAGCAACACCTTTCAGGGCTGGGCCCTTCCAAGTGGGAGAAGGAGCCGGACGTTTGCCTTTTCGGCAAGAGGCTCTGCCGCGGCCGAGCGCCATGAGATGTTGCGTCTCTGGGAAAGCACAGATCCCCACTGCTGTTGTGCCTGTAGATAGGGCGCCAAGGCACCGTGAAGAACAGCAACAGCTTTCAGGGCTGGGCCCTTCCAAGTGGGAGAAGGAGCCGGACGTTTGCCTTTTCGGCAAGAGGCTCTGCCGCGGCCGAGCGCCATGAGATGTTGCGTCTCTGGGAAAGCACAGATCCCCACTGCTGTTGTGCCTGTAGATAGGGTGCCAAGGCACCGCGAAGAGCAGCAACAGCTTTCAGGGCTGGGCCCTTCCTTGTGGGAGAAGGAGCCGGACGTTTGCCTTTTCGGCAAGAGGCTCTGCCGCGGCCGAGCGCCATGAGATGTTGCGTCTCTGGGAAAGCACAGATCCCCACTGCTGTTGTGCCTGTAGATAGGGCGCCAAGGCACCGTGAAGAGCAGCAACACCTTTCAGGGCTGTGTCCTGACTTCTCGGAGAAGGAGCCAGCCTTTTGCCTTTTCGGCAAGAGGCTCTGCCGTGGCCGAGCGCCATGAGATGTTGCGTCTCTGGGAAAGCACAGATCCCCACTGCTGTTGTGCCTGTAGATAGGGGGCCAAGGCACCGTGAAGAGCAGCAAGAGCTTTCAGGGCTGGGCCCTTCCAAGTGGGAGAAGGAGCCGGACGTTTGCCTTTTCGGCAAGAGGCTCTGCCGCGGCCGAGCGCCATGAGATGTTGCGTCTCTGGGAAAGCACAGATCCCCACTGCTGTTGTGCCTGTCGATAGGGCGCCAAGGCACCGTGAAGAGCAGCAAGAGCTTTCAGGGCTGGGCCCTTCCTTGTGAGAGAAGGAGCCGGACGTTTGCCTTTTCGGCAAGAGGCTCTGCCGCGGCCGAGCGCCATGAGATGTTGCGTCTCTGGGAAAGCACAGATCCCCACTGCTGTTGTGCCTGTAGATAGGGCGCCAAGGCACCGTGAAGAGCAGCAAGAGCTTTCAGGGCTGGGCCCTTCCTTGTGGGAGAAGGAGCCGGACGTTTGCCTTTTCGGCAAGAGGCTCTGCCGCGGCCGAGCGCCATGAGATGTTGCGTCTCTGGGAAAGCACAGATCCCCACTGCTGTTGTGCCTGTAGATAGGGCGCCAAGGCACCGTGAAGAACAGCAACAGCTTTCAGGGCTGGGCCCTTCCTTGTGGGAGAAGGAGCCAGACGTTTGCCTTTTCGGCAAGAGGCTCTGCCGCGGCCGAGCGCCATGAGATGTTGCGTCTCTGGGAAAGCACAGATCCCCAGTGCTGTTGTGCCTGTAGATAGGGCGCCAAGGCACCGTGAAGAGCAGCAAGAGCTTTCAGGGCTGGGCCCTTCCTTGTGGGAGAAGGAGCCGGACGTTTGCCTTTTCGGCAAGAGGCTCTGCCGCGGCCGAGCGCCATGAGATGTTGCGTCTCTGGGAAAGCACAGATCCCCACTGCTGTTGTGCCTGTAGATAGGGCGCCAAGGGTAGGTGAAGAGCAGCAACAGCTTTCAGGGCTGGGCCCTTCCTTGTAGGAGAAGGAGCCGGACGTTTGCCTTTTCGGCAAGAGGCTCTGCCGCGGCCGAGCGCCATGAGATGTTGCGTCTCTGGGAAAGCACAGATCCCCACTGCTGTTGTGCCTGTAGATAGGGCGCCAAGGCACCGTGAAGAGCAGCAAGAGCTTTCAGGGCTGGGCCCTTCCAAGTGGGAGAAGGAGCCGGATGTTTGCCTTTTCGGCAAGAGGCTCAGCCGCGGCCGAACGCCATGAGATGTTGCGTCTCTGGGAAAGCACAGATCCCCACTGCTGTTGTGCCTGTAGATAGGGCGCCAAGGCACCGTGAAGAGCAGCAACACCTTTCAGGGCTGGGCCCTTCCTTGTGGGAGAAGGAGCCGGATGTTTGCCTTTTCGGCAAGAGGCTCAGCCGCGGCCGAGCGCCATGAGATCTTGCGTCTCTGGGAAAGCACAGATCCCCACTGCTGTTGTGCCTGTAGATAGGGCACCAAGGCACCGTGAAGAGCAGCAACAGCTTTCAGGGCTGGGCCCTTCCTTGTGGGAGAAGGAGCCGGACGTTTGCCTTTTCGGCAAGAGGCTCTGGCGCGGCCGAGCGCCATGAGATGTTGCGTCTCTGGGAAAGCACAGATCCCCACTGCTGTTGTGCCTGTAGATAGGGCGCCAAGGCACCGTGAAGAGCAGCAAGAGCTTTCAGGGCTGGGCCCTTCCAAGTGGGAGAAGGAGCCGGACGTTTGCCTTTTCGGCAAGAGGCTCTGCCGCGGCCGAGCGCCATGAGATGTTGCGTCTCTGGGAAAGCACAGATCCCCACTGCTGTTGTGCCTGTCGATAGGGCGCCAAGGCACCGTGAAGAGCAGCAAGAGCTTTCAGGGCTGGGCCCTTCCTTGTGAGAGAAGGAGCCGGACGTTTGCCTTTTCGGCAAGAGGCTCTGCCGCGGCCGAGCGCCATGAGATGTTGCGTCTCTGGGAAAGCACAGATCCCCACTGCTGTTGTGCCTGTAGATAGGGCGCCAAGGCACCGTGAAGAGCAGCAAGAGCTTTCAGGGCTGGGCCCTTCCTTGTGGGAGAAGGAGCCGGACGTTTGCCTTTTCGGCAAGAGGCTCTGCCGCGGCCGAGCGCCATGAGATGTTGCGTCTCTGGGAAAGCACAGATCCCCACTGCTGTTGTGCCTGTAGATAGGGCGCCAAGGCACCGTGAAGAACAGCAACAGCTTTCAGGGCTGGGCCCTTCCTTGTGGGAGAAGGAGCCAGACGTTTGCCTTTTCGGCAAGAGGCTCTGCCGCGGCCGAGCGCCATGAGATGTTGCGTCTCTGGGAAAGCACAGATCCCCACTGCTGTTGTGCCTGTAGATAGGGCGCCAAGGCACCGTGAAGAGCAGCAAGAGCTTTCAGGGCTGGGCCCTTCCTTGTGGGAGAAGGAGCCGGACGTTTGCCTTTTCGGCAAGAGGCTCTGCCGCGGCCGAGCGCCATGAGATGTTGCGTCTCTGGGAAAGCACAGATCCCCACTGCTGTTGTGCCTGTAGATAGGGCGCCAAGGGTAGGTGAAGAGCAGCAACAGCTTTCAGGGCTGGGCCCTTCCTTGTAGGAGAAGGAGCCGGACGTTTGCCTTTTCGGCAAGAGGCTCTGCCGCGGCCGAGCGCCATGAGATGTTGCGTCTCTGGGAAAGCACAGATCCCCACTGCTGTTGTGCCTGTAGATAGGGCGCCAAGGCACCGTGAAGAGCAGCAAGAGCTTTCAGGGCTGGGCCCTTCCAAGTGGGAGAAGGAGCCGGATGTTTGCCTTTTCGGCAAGAGGCTCAGCCGCGGCCGAACGCCATGAGATGTTGCGTCTCTGGGAAAGCACAGATCCCCACTGCTGTTGTGCCTGTAGATAGGGCGCCAAGGCACCGTGAAGAGCAGCAACACCTTTCAGGGCTGGGCCCTTCCTTGTGGGAGAAGGAGCCGGATGTTTGCCTTTTCGGCAAGAGGCTCAGCCGCGGCCGAGCGCCATGAGATCTTGCGTCTCTGGGAAAGCACAGATCCCCACTGCTGTTGTGCCTGTAGATAGGGCACCAAGGCACCGTGAAGAGCAGCAACAGCTTTCAGGGCTGGGCCCTTCCTTGTGGGAGAAGGAGCCGGACGTTTGCCTTTTCGGCAAGAGGCTCTGCCGTGGCCGAACGCCATGAGATGTTGCGTCTCTGGGAAAGCACAGATCCCCACTGCTGTTGTGCCTGTAGATAGGGCGCCAAGGCACCGTGAAGAGCAGCAAGAGCTTTCAGGGCTGGGCCCTTCCAAGTGGGAGAAGGAGCCGGACGTTTGCCTTTTCGGCAAGAGGCTCTGCCGTGGCCGAACGCCATGAGATGTTGCGTCTCTGGGAAAGCACAGATCCCCACTGCTAGTGTGCCTGTAGATAGGGCGCCAAGGGTAGGTGAAGAGCAGCAACAGCTTTCAGGGCTGGGCCCTTCCTTGTGGGAGAAGGAGCCGGACGTTTGCCTTTTCGGCAAGAGGCTCTGCTGCTGCAAAGCACCATGAAATTTTGCGTCTCTGGGAAAGCACAGATCCCCACTGCTGTTGTGCCTGTAGATAGGGCGCCAAGGCACCGTGAAGAGCAGCAACAACTTTCAGGGCTGTGACCTGACTTCTGGGAGAAGGAGCCAGACTTTTGCCTTTTAGGCAAGAGGCTCTGCCGTGGCCGAGCGCCATGAGATGTTGCGTCTCTGGGAAAGCACAGATCCCCACTGCTGTTGTGCCTGTCGATAGGGCACCAAGGCACCGTGAAGAACAGCAACAGCTTTCAGGGCTGGGCCCTTCCTTGTGGGAGAAGGAGCCGGACGTTTGCCTTTTCGGCAAGAGGCTCTTCTGCGGCCAAGCGACATGAGATGTTGCGTCTCTGGGAAAGCACAGATCCCCACTGCTGTTGTGCCTGTCGATAGGGCACCAAGGCACCGTGAAGAGCAGCAACAGCTTTCAGGGCTGGGCCCTTCCTTGTGGGAGAAGGAGCCAGACGTTTGCCTTTTCGGCAAGAGGCTCTGCCGCGGCCGAGCGCCATGAGATGTTGCGTCTCTGGGAAAGCACAGATCCCCAGTGCTGTTGTGCCTGTAGATAGGGCGCCAAGGCACCGTGAAGAGCAGCAAGAGCTTTCAGGGCTGGGCCCTTCCTTGTGGGAGAAGGAGCCGGACGTTTGCCTTTTCGGCAAGAGGCTCTGCCGCGGCCGAGCGCCATGAGATGTTGCGTCTCTGGGAAAGCACAGATCCCCACTGCTGTTGTGCCTGTAGATAGGGCGCCAAGGGTAGGTGAAGAGCAGCAACAGCTTTCAGGGCTGGGCCCTTCCTTGTAGGAGAAGGAGCCGGACGTTTGCCTTTTCGGCAAGAGGCTCTGCCGCGGCCGAGCGCCATGAGATGTTGCGTCTCTGGGAAAGCACAGATCCCCACTGCTGTTGTGCCTGTAGATAGGGCGCCAAGGCACCGTGAAGAGCAGCAAGAGCTTTCAGGGCTGGGCCCTTCCAAGTGGGAGAAGGAGCCGGATGTTTGCCTTTTCGGCAAGAGGCTCAGCCGCGGCCGAACGCCATGAGATGTTGCGTCTCTGGGAAAGCACAGATCCCCACTGCTGTTGTGCCTGTAGATAGGGCGCCAAGGCACCGTGAAGAGCAGCAACACCTTTCAGGGCTGGGCCCTTCCTTGTGGGAGAAGGAGCCGGATGTTTGCCTTTTCGGCAAGAGGCTCAGCCGCGGCCGAGCGCCATGAGATCTTGCGTCTCTGGGAAAGCACAGATCCCCACTGCTGTTGTGCCTGTAGATAGGGCACCAAGGCACCGTGAAGAGCAGCAACAGCTTTCAGGGCTGGGCCCTTCCTTGTGGGAGAAGGAGCCGGACGTTTGCCTTTTCGGCAAGAGGCTCTGGCGCGGCCGAGCGCCATGAGATGTTGCGTCTCTGGGAAAGCACAGATCCCCACTGCTGTTGTGCCTGTAGATAGGGCGCCAAGGCACCGTGAAGAGCAGCAAGAGCTTTCAGGGCTGGGCCCTTCCAAGTGGGAGAAGGAGCCGGACGTTTGCCTTTTCGGCAAGAGGCTCTGCCGCGGCCGAGCGCCATGAGATGTTGCGTCTCTGGGAAAGCACAGATCCCCACTGCTGTTGTGCCTGTCGATAGGGCGCCAAGGCACCGTGAAGAGCAGCAAGAGCTTTCAGGGCTGGGCCCTTCCTTGTGAGAGAAGGAGCCGGACGTTTGCCTTTTCGGCAAGAGGCTCTGCCGCGGCCGAGCGCCATGAGATGTTGCGTCTCTGGGAAAGCACAGATCCCCACTGCTGTTGTGCCTGTAGATAGGGCGCCAAGGCACCGTGAAGAGCAGCAAGAGCTTTCAGGGCTGGGCCCTTCCTTGTGGGAGAAGGAGCCGGACGTTTGCCTTTTCGGCAAGAGGCTCTGCCGCGGCCGAGCGCCATGAGATGTTGCGTCTCTGGGAAAGCACAGATCCCCACTGCTGTTGTGCCTGTAGATAGGGCGCCAAGGCACCGTGAAGAACAGCAACAGCTTTCAGGGCTGGGCCCTTCCTTGTGGGAGAAGGAGCCAGACGTTTGCCTTTTCGGCAAGAGGCTCTGCCGCGGCCGAGCGCCATGAGATGTTGCGTCTCTGGGAAAGCACAGATCCCCACTGCTGTTGTGCCTGTAGATAGGGCGCCAAGGCACCGTGAAGAGCAGCAAGAGCTTTCAGGGCTGGGCCCTTCCTTGTGGGAGAAGGAGCCGGACGTTTGCCTTTTCGGCAAGAGGCTCTGCCGCGGCCGAGCGCCATGAGATGTTGCGTCTCTGGGAAAGCACAGATCCCCACTGCTGTTGTGCCTGTAGATAGGGCGCCAAGGGTAGGTGAAGAGCAGCAACAGCTTTCAGGGCTGGGCCCTTCCTTGTAGGAGAAGGAGCCGGACGTTTGCCTTTTCGGCAAGAGGCTCTGCCGCGGCCGAGCGCCATGAGATGTTGCGTCTCTGGGAAAGCACAGATCCCCACTGCTGTTGTGCCTGTAGATAGGGCGCCAAGGCACCGTGAAGAGCAGCAAGAGCTTTCAGGGCTGGGCCCTTCCAAGTGGGAGAAGGAGCCGGATGTTTGCCTTTTCGGCAAGAGGCTCAGCCGCGGCCGAACGCCATGAGATGTTGCGTCTCTGGGAAAGCACAGATCCCCACTGCTGTTGTGCCTGTAGATAGGGCGCCAAGGCACCGTGAAGAGCAGCAACACCTTTCAGGGCTGGGCCCTTCCTTGTGGGAGAAGGAGCCGGATGTTTGCCTTTTCGGCAAGAGGCTCAGCCGCGGCCGAGCGCCATGAGATCTTGCGTCTCTGGGAAAGCACAGATCCCCACTGCTGTTGTGCCTGTAGATAGGGCACCAAGGCACCGTGAAGAGCAGCAACAGCTTTCAGGGCTGGGCCCTTCCTTGTGGGAGAAGGAGCCGGACGTTTGCCTTTTCGGCAAGAGGCTCTGCCGTGGCCGAACGCCATGAGATGTTGCGTCTCTGGGAAAGCACAGATCCCCACTGCTGTTGTGCCTGTAGATAGGGCGCCAAGGCACCGTGAAGAGCAGCAAGAGCTTTCAGGGCTGGGCCCTTCCAAGTGGGAGAAGGAGCCGGACGTTTGCCTTTTCGGCAAGAGGCTCTGCCGTGGCCGAACGCCATGAGATGTTGCGTCTCTGGGAAAGCACAGATCCCCACTGCTAGTGTGCCTGTAGATAGGGCGCCAAGGGTAGGTGAAGAGCAGCAACAGCTTTCAGGGCTGGGCCCTTCCTTGTGGGAGAAGGAGCCGGACGTTTGCCTTTTCGGCAAGAGGCTCTGCTGCTGCAAAGCACCATGAAATTTTGCGTCTCTGGGAAAGCACAGATCCCCACTGCTGTTGTGCCTGTAGATAGGGCGCCAAGGCACCGTGAAGAGCAGCAACAACTTTCAGGGCTGTGACCTGACTTCTGGGAGAAGGAGCCAGACTTTTGCCTTTTAGGCAAGAGGCTCTGCCGTGGCCGAGCGCCATGAGATGTTGCGTCTCTGGGAAAGCACAGATCCCCACTGCTGTTGTGCCTGTCGATAGGGCACCAAGGCACCGTGAAGAACAGCAACAGCTTTCAGGGCTGGGCCCTTCCTTGTGGGAGAAGGAGCCGGACGTTTGCCTTTTCGGCAAGAGGCTCTTCTGCGGCCAAGCGACATGAGATGTTGCGTCTCTGGGAAAGCACAGATCCCCACTGCTGTTGTGCCTGTCGATAGGGCACCAAGGCACCGTGAAGAGCAGCAACAGCTTTCAGGGCTGGGCCCTTCCTTGTGGGAGAAGGAGCCGGACGTTTGCCTTTTCGGCAAGAGGCTCTGCCGCGGCCGAGCGCCATGAGATGTTGCGTCTCTGGGAAAGCACAGATCCCCACTGCTGTTGTGCCTGTAGATAGGGCGCCAAGGCACCGTGAAGAGCAGCAACAGCTTTCAGGGCTGTGTCCTAACTTCTGGGAGAAGGAGCCAGCCTTTTGCCTTTTCGGCAAGAGGCTCTGCCGTGGCCGAGCGCCATGAGATGTTGCGTCTCTGGGAAAGCACAGATCTCCACTGCTGTTGTGCCTGTAGATAGGGCGCCAAGGCACCGTGAAGAGCAGCAAGAGCTTTCAGGGCTGGGCCCTTCCTTGTGGGAGAAGGAGCCGGATGTTTGCCTTTTCGGCAAGAGGCTCTGGCGCGGCCGAGCGCCATGAGATGTTGCGTCTCTGGGAAAGCACAGATCCCCACTGCTGTTGTGCCTGTAGATAGGGCGCCAAGGCACCGTGAAGAGCAGCAACACCTTTCAGGGCTGGGCCCTTCCTTGTGGGAGAAGGAGCCGGATGTTTGCCTTTTCGGCAAGATGCTCAGCCGCGGCCGAGCGCCATGAGATGTTGCGTCTCTGGGAAAGCACAGATCCCCACTGCTGTTGTGCCTGTAGATAGGGCGCCAAGGCACCGTGAAGAGCAGCAAGAGCTTTCAGGGCTGTGTCCTGACTTCTGGGAGAAGGAGCCAGCCTTTTGCCTTTTCGGCAAGAGGCTCTGCCGTGGCCGAGCGCCATGAGATGTTGCGTCTCTGGGAAAGCACAGATCCCCACTGCTGTTGTGCCTGTAGATAGGGCGCCAAAGCACCGTGAAGAGCAGGAACACCTTTCAGGGCTGGGCCCTTCCAAGTGGGAGAAGGAGCCGGACGTTTGCCTTTTCGGCAAGAGTCTTTGCCGCGGCCGAGCGCCATGAGATGTTGCTTCTCTGGGAAAGCACAGATCCCCACTGCTGTTGTGCCTGTCGATAGGGCGCCAAGGCACCGTGAAGAGCAGCAAGAGCTTTCAGGGCTGGGCCCTTCCTTGTGGGAGAAGGAGCCGGACGTTTGCCTTTTCGGCAAGAGGCTCTGCCGCGGCCGAGCGCCATGAGATGTTGCGTCTCTGGGAAAGCACAGATCCCCACTGCTGTTGTGCCTGTAGATAGGGGGCCAAGGCACCGTGAAGAGCAGCAACAGCTTTCAGGGCTGGGCCGTTCCAAGTGGGAGAAGGAGCCGGACGTTTGCCTTTTCGGCAAGAGGCTCTGCCGCGGCCGAGCGCCATGAGATGTTGCGTCTCTGGGAAAGCACAGATCCCCACTGCTGTTGTGCCTGTAGATAGGGCGCCAAGGCACCGTGAAGAGCAGCAAGAGCTTTCAGGGCTGTGTCCTGACTTCTCGGAGAAGGAGCCAGCCTTTTGCCTTTTCGGCAAGAGGCTCTGCCGTGGCCGAGCGCCATGAGATGTTGCGTCTCTGGGAAAGCACAGATCCCCACTGCTGTTGTGCCTGTAGATAGGGCGCCAAAGCACCGTGAAGAGCAGGAACACCTTTCAGGGCTGGGCCCTTCCAAGTGGGAGAAGGAGCCGGACGTTTGCCTTTTCGGCAAGAGGCTCTGCCGCGGCCGAGCGCCATGAGATGTTGCGTCTCTGGGAAAGCACAGATCCCCACTGCTGTTGTGCCTGTCGATAGGGCGCCAAGGCACCGTGAAGAGCAGCAAGAGCTTTCAGGGCTGGGCCCTTCCTTGTGAGAGAAGGAGCCGGACGTTTGCCTTTTCGGCAAGAGGCTCTGCCGCGGCCGAGCGCCATGAGATGTTGCGTCTCTGGGAAAGCACAGATCCCCACTGCTGTTGTGCCTGTAGATAGGGCGCCAAGGCACCGTGAAGAGCAGCAAGAGCTTTCAGGGCTGGGCCCTTCCTTGTGGGAGAAGGAGCCGGACGTTTGCCTTTTCGGCAAGAGGCTCTGCCGCGGCCGAGCGCCATGAGATGTTGCGTCTCTGGGAAAGCACAGATCCCCACTGCTGTTGTGCCTGTAGATAGGGCGCCAAGGCACCGTGAAGAACAGCAACAGCTTTCAGGGCTGGGCCCTTCCTTGTGGGAGAAGGAGCCAGACGTTTGCCTTTTCGGCAAGAGGCTCTGCCGCGGCCGAGCGCCATGAGATGTTGCGTCTCTGGGAAAGCACAGATCCCCAGTGCTGTTGTGCCTGTAGATAGGGCGCCAAGGCACCGTGAAGAGCAGCAAGAGCTTTCAGGGCTGGGCCCTTCCTTGTGGGAGAAGGAGCCGGACGTTTGCCTTTTCGGCAAGAGGCTCTGCCGCGGCCGAGCGCCATGAGATGTTGCGTCTCTGGGAAAGCACAGATCCCCACTGCTGTTGTGCCTGTAGATAGGGCGCCAAGGGTAGGTGAAGAGCAGCAACAGCTTTCAGGGCTGGGCCCTTCCTTGTAGGAGAAGGAGCCGGACGTTTGCCTTTTCGGCAAGAGGCTCTGCCGCGGCCGAGCGCCATGAGATGTTGCGTCTCTGGGAAAGCACAGATCCCCACTGCTGTTGTGCCTGTAGATAGGGCGCCAAGGCACCGTGAAGAGCAGCAAGAGCTTTCAGGGCTGGGCCCTTCCAAGTGGGAGAAGGAGCCGGATGTTTGCCTTTTCGGCAAGAGGCTCAGCCGCGGCCGAACGCCATGAGATGTTGCGTCTCTGGGAAAGCACAGATCCCCACTGCTGTTGTGCCTGTAGATAGGGCGCCAAGGCACCGTGAAGAGCAGCAACACCTTTCAGGGCTGGGCCCTTCCTTGTGGGAGAAGGAGCCGGATGTTTGCCTTTTCGGCAAGAGGCTCAGCCGCGGCCGAGCGCCATGAGATCTTGCGTCTCTGGGAAAGCACAGATCCCCACTGCTGTTGTGCCTGTAGATAGGGCACCAAGGCACCGTGAAGAGCAGCAACAGCTTTCAGGGCTGGGCCCTTCCTTGTGGGAGAAGGAGCCGGACGTTTGCCTTTTCGGCAAGAGGCTCTGCCGTGGCCGAACGCCATGAGATGTTGCGTCTCTGGGAAAGCACAGATCCCCACTGCTGTTGTGCCTGTAGATAGGGCGCCAAGGCACCGTGAAGAGCAGCAAGAGCTTTCAGGGCTGGGCCCTTCCAAGTGGGAGAAGGAGCCGGACGTTTGCCTTTTCGGCAAGAGGCTCTGCCGTGGCCGAACGCCATGAGATGTTGCGTCTCTGGGAAAGCACAGATCCCCACTGCTAGTGTGCCTGTAGATAGGGCGCCAAGGGTAGGTGAAGAGCAGCAACAGCTTTCAGGGCTGGGCCCTTCCTTGTGGGAGAAGGAGCCGGACGTTTGCCTTTTCGGCAAGAGGCTCTGCTGCTGCAAAGCACCATGAGATGTTGCGTCTCTGGGAAAGCACAGATCCCCACTGCTGTTGTGCCTGTAGATAGGGCGCCAAGGCACCGTGAAGAGCAGCAACAACTTTCAGGGCTGTGACCTGACTTCTGGGAGAAGGAGCCAGACTTTTGCCTTTTCGGCAAGAGGCTCTTCTGCGGCCAAGCGACATGAGATGTTGCGTCTCTGGGAAAGCACAGATCCCCACTGCTGTTGTGCCTGTCGATAGGGCACCAAGGCACCGTGAAGAGCAGCAACAGCTTTCAGGGCTGGGCCCTTCCTTGTGGGAGAAGGAGCCGGACGTTTGCCTTTTCGGCAAGAGGCTCTGCCGCGGCCGAGCGCCATGAGATGTTGCGTCTCTGGGAAAGCACAGATCCCCACTGCTGTTGTGCCTGTAGATAGGGCGCCAAGGCACCGTGAAGAGCAGCAACAGCTTTCAGGGCTGTGTCCTAACTTCTGGGAGAAGGAGCCAGCCTTTTGCCTTTTCGGCAAGAGGCTCTGCCGTGGCCGAGCGCCATGAGATGTTGCGTCTCTGGGAAAGCACAGATCTCCACTGCTGTTGTGCCTGTAGATAGGGCGCCAAGGCACCGTGAAGAGCAGCAAGAGCTTTCAGGGCTGGGCCCTTCCTTGTGGGAGAAGGAGCCGGATGTTTGCCTTTTCGGCAAGAGGCTCTGGCGCGGCCGAGCGCCATGAGATGTTGCGTCTCTGGGAAAGCACAGATCCCCACTGCTGTTGTGCCTGTAGATAGGGCGCCAAGGCACCGTGAAGAGCAGCAACACCTTTCAGGGCTGGGCCCTTCCTTGTGGGAGAAGGAGCCGGATGTTTGCCTTTTCGGCAAGATGCTCAGCCGCGGCCGAGCGCCATGAGATGTTGCGTCTCTGGGAAAGCACAGATCCCCACTGCTGTTGTGCCTGTAGATAGGGCGCCAAGGCACCGTGAAGAGCAGCAAGAGCTTTCAGGGCTGTGTCCTGACTTCTGGGAGAAGGAGCCAGCCTTTTGCCTTTTCGGCAAGAGGCTCTGCCGCGGCCGAGCGCCATGAGATGTTGCGTCTCTGGGAAAGCACAGATCCCCACTGCTGTTGTGCCTGTAGATAGGGCGCCAAGGCACCGTGAAGAGCAGCAACAGCTTTCAGGGCTGGGCCGTTCCAAGTGGGAGAAGGAGCCGGACGTTTGCCTTTTCGGCAAGAGGCTCTGCCGCGGCCGAGCGCCATGAGATGTTGCGTCTCTGGGAAAGCACAGATCCCCACTGCTGTTGTGCCTGTAGATAGGGCGCCAAGGCACCGTGAAGAGCAGCAAGAGCTTTCAGGGCTGTGTCCTGACTTCTCGGAGAAGGAGCCAGCCTTTTGCCTTTTCGGCAAGAGGCTCTGCCGTGGCCGAGCGCCATGAGATGTTGCGTCTCTGGGAAAGCACAGATCCCCACTGCTGTTGTGCCTGTAGATAGGGCGCCAAAGCACCGTGAAGAGCAGGAACACCTTTCAGGGCTGGGCCCTTCCAAGTGGGAGAAGGAGCCGGACGTTTGCCTTTTCGGCAAGAGGCTCTGCCGCGGCCGAGCGCCATGAGATGTTGCGTCTCTGGGAAAGCACAGATCCCCACTGCTGTTGTGCCTGTAGATAGGGCGCCAAGGCACCGTGAAGAGCAGCAAGAGCTTTCAGGGCTGGGCCCTTCCTTGTGGGAGAAGGAGCCGGACGTTTGCCTTTTCGGCAAGAGGCTCTGCCGCGGCCGAGCGCCATGAGATGTTGCGTCTCTGGGAAAGCACAGATCCCCACTGCTGTTGTGCCTGTAGATAGGGCGCCAAGGCACCGTGAAGAGCAGCAACAGCTTTCAGGGCTGGGCCCTTCCTTGTAGGAGAAGGAGCCGGACGTTTGCCTTTTCGGCAAGAGGCTCTGCCGCGGCCGAGCGCCATGAGATGTTGCGTCTCTGGGAAAGCACAGATCCCCACTGCTGTTGTGCCTGTAGATAGGGCGCCAAGGCACCGTGAAGAGCAGCAAGAGCTTTCAGGGCTGGGCCCTTCCTTGTGGGAGAAGGAGCCGGATGTTTGCCTTTTCGGCAAGAGGCTCAGCCGCGGCCGAACGCCATGAGATGTTGCGTCTCTGGGAAAGCACAGATCCCCACTGCTGTTGTGCCTGTAGATAGGGCGCCAAGGCACCGTGAAGAGCAGCAACACCTTTCAGGGCTGGGCCCCTCCTTGTGGGAGAAGGAGCCGGACGTTTGCCTTTTCGGCAAGAGGCTCAGCCGCGGCCGAACGCCATGAGATGTTGCGTCTCTGGGAAAGCACAGATCCCCACTGCTGTTGTGCCTGTAGATAGGGCGCCAAGGCACCGTGAAGATCAGCAACAGCTTTCAGGGCTGTGTCCTGACTTCTGGGAGAAGGAGCCAGCCTTTTGCCTTTTCGGCAAGAGGCTCTGCCGTGGCCGAGCGCCATGAGATGTTGCGTCTCTGGGAAAGCACAGATCCCCACTGCTGTTGTGCCTGTCGATAGGGCGCCAAGGCACCGTGAAGAGCAGCAACACCTTTCAGGGCTGGGCCCTTCCAAGTGGGAGAAGGAGCCGGACGTTTGCCTTTTCGGCAAGAGGCTCTGCCGCGGCCGAGCGCCATGAGATGTTGCGTCTCTGGGAAAGCACAGATCCCCACTGCTGTTGTGCCTGTAGATAGGGCACCAAGGCACCGTGAAGAACAGCAACAGCTTTCAGGGCTGGGCCCTTCCAAGTGGGAGAAGGAGCCGGACGTTTGCCTTTTCGGCAAGAGGCTCTGCCGCGGCCGAGCGCCATGAGATGTTGCGTCTCTGGGAAAGCACAGATCCCCACTGCTGTTGTGCCTGTAGATAGGGTGCCAAGGCACCGCGAAGAGCAGCAACAGCTTTCAGGGCTGGGCCCTTCCTTGTGGGAGAAGGAGCCGGACGTTTGCCTTTTCGGCAAGAGGCTCTGCCGCGGCCGAGCGCCATGAGATGTTGCGTCTCTGGGAAAGCACAGATCCCCACTGCTGTTGTGCCTGTAGATAGGGCGCCAAGGCACCGTGAAGAGCAGCAACACCTTTCAGGGCTGTGTCCTGACTTCTCGGAGAAGGAGCCAGCCTTTTGCCTTTTCGGCAAGAGGCTCTGCCGTGGCCGAGCGCCATGAGATGTTGCGTCTCTGGGAAAGCACAGATCCCCACTGCTGTTGTGCCTGTAGATAGGGCGCCAAAGCACCGTGAAGAGCAGGAACACCTTTCAGGGCTGGGCCCTTCCTTGTGGGAGAAGGAGCCGGACGTTTGCCTTTTCGGCAAGAGGCTCTGCCGCGGCCGAGCGCCATGAGATGTTGCGTCTCTGGGAAAGCACAGATCCCCACTGCTGTTGTGCCTGTAGATAGGGCGCCAAGGCACCGTGAAGAGCAGCAAGAGCTTTCAGGGCTGGGCCCTTCCTTGTGGGAGAAGGAGCCGGACGTTTGCCTTTTCGGCAAGAGGCTCTGCCGCGGCCGAGCGCCATGAGATGTTGCGTCTCTGGGAAAGCACAGATCCCCACTGCTGTTGTGCCTGTAGATAGGGCGCCAAGGCACCGTGAAGAGCAGCAAGAGCTTTCAGGGCTGGGCCCTTCCTTGTGGGAGAAGGAGCCGGACGTTTGCCTTTTCGGCAAGAGGCTCTGCCGCGGCCGAGCGCCATGAGATGTTGCGTCTCTGGGAAAGCACAGATCCCCACTGCTGTTGTGCCTGTAGATAGGGCGCCAAGGCACCGTGAAGAGCAGCAAGAGCTTTCAGGGCTGGGCCCTTCCAAGTGGGAGAAGGAGCCGGATGTTTGCCTTTTCGGCAAGAGGCTCAGCCGCGGCCGAACGCCATGAGATGTTGCGTCTCTGGGAAAGCACAGATCCCCACTGCTGTTGTGCCTGTAGATAGGGCGCCAAGGCACCGTGAAGAGCAGCAACAGCTTTCAGGGCTGGGCCCTTCCTTGTGGGAGAAGGAGCCGGACGTTTGCCTTTTCGGCAAGAGGCTCAGCCGCGGCCGAGCGCCATGAGATGTTGCGTCTCTGGGAAAGCACAGATCCCCACTGCTGTTGTGCCTGTAGATAGGGCGCCAAGGCACCGTGAAGAGCAGCAACACCTTTCAGGGCTGGGCCCTTCCAAGTGGGAGAAGGAGCCGGACGTTTGCCTTTTCGGCAAGAGGCTCTGCCGCGGCCGAGCGCCATGAGATGTTGCGTCTCTGGGAAAGCACAGATCCCCACTGCTGTTGTGCCTGTAGATAGGGCGCCAAGGCACCGTGAAGAACAGCAACAGCTTTCAGGGCTGGGCCCTTCCAAGTGGGAGAAGGAGCCGGACGTTTGCCTTTTCGGCAAGAGGCTCTTCTGCGGCCAAGCGACATGAGATGTTGCGTCTCTGGGAAAGCACAGATCCCCACTGCTGTTGTGCCTGTCGATAGGGCGCCAAGGCACCGTGAAGAGCAGCAAGAGCTTTCAGGGCTGGGCCCTTCCAAGTGGGAGAAGGAGCCGGACGTTTGCCTTTTCGGCAAGAGGCTCTGCCGCGGCCGAGCGCCATGAGATGTTGCGTCTCTGGGAAAGCACAGATCCCCACTGCTGTTGTGCCTGTAGATAGGGCGCCAAGGCACCGTGAAGAGCAGCAACAGCTTTCAGGGCTGGGCCCTTCCTTGTGGGAGAAGGAGCCGGACGTTTGCCTTTTCGGCAAGAGGCTCTGCCGCGGCCGAGCGCCATGAGATGTTGCGTCTCTGGGAAAGCACAGATCCCCACTGCTGTTGTGCCTGTCGATAGGGCGCCAAGGCACCGTGAAGAGCAGCAAGAGCTTTCAGGGCTGGGCCCTTCCTTGTGGGAGAAGGAGCCGGACGTTTGCCTTTTCGGCAAGAGGCTCTGCCGCGGCCGAGCGCCATGAGATGTTGCGTCTCTGGGAAAGCACAGATCCCCACTGCTGTTGTGCCTGTAGATAGGGCGCCAAGGCACCGTGAAGAGCAGCAAGAGCTTTCAGGGCTGGGCCCTTCCTTGTGGGAGAAGGAGCCGGACGTTTGCCTTTTCGGCAAGAGGCTCTGCCGCGGCCGAGCGCCATGAGATGTTGCGTCTCTGGGAAAGCACAGATCCCCACTGCTGTTGTGCCTGTAGATAGGGCGCCAAGGCACCGTGAAGAGCAGCAACAGCTTTCAGGGCTGGGCCCTTCCTTGTAGGAGAAGGAGCCGGACGTTTGCCTTTTCGGCAAGAGGCTCTGCCGCGGCCGAGCGCCATGAGATGTTGCGTCTCTGGGAAAGCACAGATCCCCACTGCTGTTGTGCCTGTAGATAGGGCGCCAAGGCACCGTGAAGAGCAGCAAGAGCTTTCAGGGCTGGGCCCTTCCTTGTGGGAGAAGGAGCCGGATGTTTGCCTTTTCGGCAAGAGGCTCAGCCGCGGCCGAACGCCATGAGATGTTGCGTCTCTGGGAAAGCACAGATCCCCACTGCTGTTGTGCCTGTAGATAGGGCGCCAAGGCACCGTGAAGAGCAGCAACACCTTTCAGGGCTGGGCCCCTCCTTGTGGGAGAAGGAGCCGGACGTTTGCCTTTTCGGCAAGAGGCTCAGCCGCGGCCGAACGCCATGAGATGTTGCGTCTCTGGGAAAGCACAGATCCCCACTGCTGTTGTGCCTGTAGATAGGGCGCCAAGGCACCGTGAAGATCAGCAACAGCTTTCAGGGCTGTGTCCTGACTTCTGGGAGAAGGAGCCAGCCTTTTGCCTTTTCGGCAAGAGGCTCTGCCGTGGCCGAGCGCCATGAGATGTTGCGTCTCTGGGAAAGCACAGATCCCCACTGCTGTTGTGCCTGTCGATAGGGCGCCAAGGCACCGTGAAGAGCAGCAACACCTTTCAGGGCTGGGCCCTTCCAAGTGGGAGAAGGAGCCGGACGTTTGCCTTTTCGGCAAGAGGCTCTGCCGCGGCCGAGCGCCATGAGATGTTGCGTCTCTGGGAAAGCACAGATCCCCACTGCTGTTGTGCCTGTAGATAGGGCGCCAAGGCACCGTGAAGAACAGCAACAGCTTTCAGGGCTGGGCCCTTCCAAGTGGGAGAAGGAGCCGGACGTTTGCCTTTTCGGCAAGAGGCTCTGCCGCGGCCGAGCGCCATGAGATGTTGCGTCTCTGGGAAAGCACAGATCCCCACTGCTGTTGTGCCTGTAGATAGGGTGCCAAGGCACCGCGAAGAGCAGCAACAGCTTTCAGGGCTGGGCCCTTCCTTGTGGGAGAAGGAGCCGGACGTTTGCCTTTTCGGCAAGAGGCTCTGCCGCGGCCGAGCGCCATGAGATGTTGCGTCTCTGGGAAAGCACAGATCCCCACTGCTGTTGTGCCTGTAGATAGGGCGCCAAGGCACCGTGAAGAGCAGCAACACCTTTCAGGGCTGTGTCCTGACTTCTCGGAGAAGGAGCCAGCCTTTTGCCTTTTCGGCAAGATGCTCTGCCGTGGCCGAGCGCCATGAGATGTTGCGTCTCTGGGAAAGCACAGATCCCCACTGCTGTTGTGCCTGTCGATAGGGCGCCAAGGCACCGTGAAGAGCAGCAAGAGCTTTCAGGGCTGGGCCCTTCCAAGTGGGAGAAGGAGCCGGACGTTTGCCTTTTCGGCAAGAGGCTCTGCCGCGGCCGAGCGCCATGAGATGTTGCGTCTCTGGGAAAGCACAGATCCCCACTGCTGTTGTGCCTGTAGATAGGGCGCCAAGGCACCGTGAAGAGCAGCAAGAGCTTTCAGGGCTGGGCCCTTCCTTGTGGGAGAAGGAGCCGGATGTTTGCCTTTTCGGCAAGAGGCTCAGCCGCGGCCGAACGCCATGAGATGTTGCGTCTCTGGGAAAGCACAGATCCCCACTGCTGTTGTGCCTGTAGATAGGGCGCCAAGGCACCGTGAAGAGCAGCAACAGCTTTCAGGGCTGGGCCCTTCCTTGTGGGAGAAGGAGCCGGACGTTTGCCTTTTCGGCAAGAGGCTCAGCCGCGGCCGAGCGCCATGAGATGTTGCGTCTCTGGGAAAGCACAGATCCCCACTGCTGTTGTGCCTGTAGATAGGGCGCCAAGGCACCGTGAAGATCAGCAACAGCTTTCAGGGCTGTGTCCTGACTTCTGGGAGAAGGAGCCAGCCTTTTGCCTTTTCGGCAAGAGGCTCTGCCGTGGCAGAGCGCCATGAGATGTTGCGTCTCTGGGAAAGCACAGATCCCCACTGCTGTTGTGCCTGTAGATAGGGCGCCAAGGCACCGTGAAGAGCAGCAACACCTTTCAGGGCTGGGCCCTTCCAAGTGGGAGAAGGAGCCGGACGTTTGCCTTTTCGGCAAGAGGCTCTGCCGCGGCCGAGCGCCATGAGATGTTGCGTCTCTGGGAAAGCACAGATCCCCACTGCTGTTGTGCCTGTAGATAGGGCGCCAAGGCACCGTGAAGAACAGCAACAGCTTTCAGGGCTGGGCCCTTCCAAGTGGGAGAAGGAGCCGGACGTTTGCCTTTTCGGCAAGAGGCTCTTCTGCGGCCAAGCGACATGAGATGTTGCGTCTCTGGGAAAGCACAGATCCCCACTGCTGTTGTGCCTGTCGATAGGGCGCCAAGGCACCGTGAAGAGCAGCAAGAGCTTTCAGGGCTGGGCCCTTCCAAGTGGGAGAAGGAGCCGGACGTTTGCCTTTTCGGCAAGAGGCTCTGCCGCGGCCGAGCGCCATGAGATGTTGCGTCTCTGGGAAAGCACAGATCCCCACTGCTGTTGTGCCTGTAGATAGGCCGCCAAGGCACCGTGAAGAGCAGCAACAGCTTTCAGGGCTGGGCCCTTCCTTGTGGGAGAAGGAGCCGGACGTTTGCCTTTTCGGCAAGAGGCTCTGCCGCGGCCGAGCGCCATGAGATGTTGCGTCTCTGGGAAAGCACAGATCCCCACTGCTGTTGTGCCTGTCGATAGGGCGCCAAGGCACCGTGAAGAGCAGCAAGAGCTTTCAGGGCTGGGCCCTTCCTTGTGGGAGAAGGAGCCGGACGTTTGCCTTTTCGGCAAGAGGCTCTGCCGCGGCCGAGCGCCATGAGATGTTGCGTCTCTGGGAAAGCACAGATCCCCACTGCTGTTGTGCCTGTAGATAGGGCGCCAAGGCACCGTGAAGAGCAGCAAGAGCTTTCAGGGCTGGGCCCTTCCTTGTGGGAGAAGGAGCCGGACGTTTGCCTTTTCGGCAAGAGGCTCTGCCGCGGCCGAGCGCCATGAGATGTTGCGTCTCTGGGAAAGCACAGATCCCCACTGCTGTTGTGCCTGTAGATAGGGCGCCAAGGCACCGTGAAGAGCAGCAACAGCTTTCAGGGCTGGGCCCTTCCTTGTAGGAGAAGGAGCCGGACGTTTGCCTTTTCGGCAAGAGGCTCTGCCGCGGCCGAGCGCCATGAGATGTTGCGTCTCTGGGAAAGCACAGATCCCCACTGCTGTTGTGCCTGTAGATAGGGCGCCAAGGCACCGTGAAGAGCAGCAAGAGCTTTCAGGGCTGGGCCCTTCCTTGTGGGAGAAGGAGCCGGATGTTTGCCTTTTCGGCAAGAGGCTCAGCCGCGGCCGAACGCCATGAGATGTTGCGTCTCTGGGAAAGCACAGATCCCCACTGCTGTTGTGCCTGTAGATAGGGCGCCAAGGCACCGTGAAGAGCAGCAACACCTTTCAGGGCTGGGCCCCTCCTTGTGGGAGAAGGAGCCGGACGTTTGCCTTTTCGGCAAGAGGCTCAGCCGCGGCCGAACGCCATGAGATGTTGCGTCTCTGGGAAAGCACAGATCCCCACTGCTGTTGTGCCTGTAGATAGGGCGCCAAGGCACCGTGAAGATCAGCAACAGCTTTCAGGGCTGTGTCCTGACTTCTGGGAGAAGGAGCCAGCCTTTTGCCTTTTCGGCAAGAGGCTCTGCCGTGGCCGAGCGCCATGAGATGTTGCGTCTCTGGGAAAGCACAGATCCCCACTGCTGTTGTGCCTGTCGATAGGGCGCCAAGGCACCGTGAAGAGCAGCAACACCTTTCAGGGCTGGGCCCTTCCAAGTGGGAGAAGGAGCCGGACGTTTGCCTTTTCGGCAAGAGGCTCTGCCGCGGCCGAGCGCCATGAGATGTTGCGTCTCTGGGAAAGCACAGATCCCCACTGCTGTTGTGCCTGTAGATAGGGCGCCAAGGCACCGTGAAGAACAGCAACAGCTTTCAGGGCTGGGCCCTTCCAAGTGGGAGAAGGAGCCGGACGTTTGCCTTTTCGGCAAGAGGCTCTGCCGCGGCCGAGCGCCATGAGATGTTGCGTCTCTGGGAAAGCACAGATCCCCACTGCTGTTGTGCCTGTAGATAGGGTGCCAAGGCACCGCGAAGAGCAGCAACAGCTTTCAGGGCTGGGCCCTTCCTTGTGGGAGAAGGAGCCGGACGTTTGCCTTTTCGGCAAGAGGCTCTGCCGCGGCCGAGCGCCATGAGATGTTGCGTCTCTGGGAAAGCACAGATCCCCACTGCTGTTGTGCCTGTAGATAGGGCGCCAAGGCACCGTGAAGAGCAGCAACACCTTTCAGGGCTGTGTCCTGACTTCTCGGAGAAGGAGCCAGCCTTTTGCCTTTTCGGCAAGATGCTCTGCCGTGGCCGAGCGCCATGAGATGTTGCGTCTCTGGGAAAGCACAGATCCCCACTGCTGTTGTGCCTGTCGATAGGGCGCCAAGGCACCGTGAAGAGCAGCAAGAGCTTTCAGGGCTGGGCCCTTCCAAGTGGGAGAAGGAGCCGGACGTTTGCCTTTTCGGCAAGAGGCTCTGCCGCGGCCGAGCGCCATGAGATGTTGCGTCTCTGGGAAAGCACAGATCCCCACTGCTGTTGTGCCTGTAGATAGGGCGCCAAGGCACCGTGAAGAGCAGCAAGAGCTTTCAGGGCTGGGCCCTTCCTTGTGGGAGAAGGAGCCGGACGTTTGCCTTTTCGGCAAGAGGCTCTGCCGCGGCCGAGCGCCATGAGATGTTGCGTCTCTGGGAAAGCACAGATCCCCACTGCTGTTGTGCCTGTAGATAGGGCGCCAAGGCACCGTGAAGAGCAGCAAGAGCTTTCAGGGCTGGGCCCTTCCTTGTGGGAGAAGGAGCCGGACGTTTGCCTTTTCGGCAAGAGGCTCTTCCGCGGCCGAGCGCCATGAGATGTTGCGTCTCTGGGAAAGCACAGATCCCCACTGCTGTTGTGCCTGTAGATAGGGCGCCAAGGCACCGTGAAGAGCAGCAACAGCTTTCAGGGCTGGGCCCTTCCTTGTGGGAGAAGGAGCCGGATGTTTGCCTTTTCGGCAAGAGGCTCAGCCGCGGCCGAGCGCCATGAGATGTTGCGTCTCTGGGAAAGCACAGATCCCCACTGCTGTTGTGCCTGTCGATAGGGCGCCAAGGCACCGTGAAGAGCAGCAAGAGCTTTCAGTGCTGGGCCCTTCCTTGTGGGAGAAGGAGCCGGATGTTTGCCTTTTCGGCAAGAGGCTCAGCCGCGGCCGAGCGCCATGAGATGTTGCGTCTCTGGGAAAGCACCGATCCCCACTGCTGTTGTGCCTGTAGATAGGGCGCCAAGGCACCGTGAAGAGCAGCAAGAGCTTTTAGGGCTGTGACCTGACTTCTGGGAGAAGGAGCCAGCCTTTTGCCTTTTCGGCAAGAGGCTCTGCCGTGGCCGAGCGCCATGAGATGTTGCGTCTCTGGGAAAGCACAGATCCCCACTGCTGTTGTGCCTGTAGATAGGGCGCCAAGGCACCGTGAAGAGCAGGAACACCTTTCAGGGCTGGGCCCTTCCAAGTGGGAGAAGGAGCCGGACGTTTGCCTTTTCGGCAAGAGGCTCTGCCGTGGCCGAGCGCCATGAGATGTTGCGTCTCTGGGAAAGCACAGATCCCCACTGCTGTTGTGCCTGTAGATAGGGCGCCAAGGCACCGTGAAGAGCAGCAACACCTTTCAGGGCTGGGCCCTTCCAAGTGGGAGAAGGAGCCGGACGTTTGCCTTTTCGGCAAGAGGCTCTGCCGTGGCCGAACGACATGAGATGTTGCGTCTCTGGGAAAGCACAGATCCCCACTGCTGTTGTGCCTGTATATAGGGCGCCAAGGCACCGTGAAGAGCAGCAACAGCTTTCAGGGCTGGGCCCTTCCAAGTGGGAGAAGGAGCCGGACGTTTGCCTTTTCGGCAAGAGGCTGAGCCGCGGCCGAGCGCCATGAGATGTTGCGTCTCTGGGAAAGCACAGATCCCCACTGCTGTTGTGCCTGTAGATAGGGCGCCAAGGCACCGTGAAGAGCAGCAACAGCTTTCAGGGCTGTGTCCTGACTTCTGGGAGAAGGAGCCAGCCTTTTGCCTTTTCGGCAAGAGGCTCTGCCGTGGCCGAGCGCCATGAGATGTTGCGTCTCTGGGAAAGCACAGATCCCCACTGCTGTTGTGCCTGTAGATAGGGCGCCAAGGCACCGTGAAGAGCAGCAACACCTTTCAGGGCTGGGCCCTTCCTTGTGGGAGAAGCAGCCGGACGTTTGCCTTTTCGGCAAGAGGCTCTGCCGCGGCCGAGCGCCATGAGATGTTGCGTCTCTGGGAAAGCACAGATCCCCACTGCTGTTGTGCCTGTAGATAGGGCACCAAGGCACCGTGAAGAGCAGCAACAGCTTTCAGGGCTGGGCCCTTCCTTGTGGGAGAAGGAGCCGGACGTTTGCCTTTTCGGCAAGAGGCTCTGCCGTGGCCGAACGACATGAGATGTTGCGTCTCTGGGAAAGCACAGATCCCCACTGCTGTTGTGCCTGTATATAGGGCGCCAAGGCACCGTGAAGAGCAGCAACAGCTTTCAGGGCTGGGCCCTTCCTTGTGGGAGAAGGAGCCGGACGTTTGCCTTTTCGGCAAGAGGCTGAGCCGCGGCCGAGCGCCATGAGATGTTGCGTCTCTGGGAAAGCACAGATCCCCACTGCTGTTGTGCCTGTAGATAGGGCGCCAAGGCACCGTGAAGAACAGCAACAGCTTTCAGGGCTGGGCCATTCCTTTGGGGAGAAGGATCCGGACGTTTGCCTTTTCGGCAAGAGGCTCTTCTGCGGCCAAGCGACATGAGATGTTGCGTGTCTGGGAAAGCACAGATCCCCACTGCTGTTGTGCCTGTCGATAGGGCGCCAAGGCACCGTGAAGAGCAGCAACAGCTTTCAGGGCTGGGCCCTTCCTTGTGGGAGAAGGAGCCGGACGTTTGCCTTTTCGGCAAGAGGCTCTGCCGCGGCCGAGCGCCATGAGATGTTGCGTCTCTGGGAAAGCACAGATCCCCACTGCTGTTGTGCCTGTAGATAGGGTGCCAAGGCACCGTGAAGAGCAGCAACAGCTTTCAGGGCTGGGCCCTTCTTTGTGGGAGAAGGAGCCGGACGTTTGCCTTTTCGGCAAGAGGCTCTGCCGCGGCCGAGCGCCATGAGATGTTGCGTCTCTGGGAAAGCACAGATCCCCACTGCTGTTGTGCCTGTAGATAGGGCACCAAGGCACCGTGAAGAGCAGCAACAGCTTTCAGGGCTGGGCCCTTCCTTGTAGGAGAAGGAGCCGGACGTTTGCCTTTTCGGCAAGAGGCTCTGCCACGGCCGAGCGCCATGAGATGTTGCGTCTCTGGGAAAGCACAGATCCCCACTGCTGTTGTGCCTGTAGATAGGGCGCCAAGGCACCGTGAAGAACAGCAACACCTTTCAGGGCTGGGCCCTTCCAAGTGGGAGAAGGAGCCGGACGTTTGCCTTTTCGGCAAGAGGCTCAGCCGCGGCCGAACGCCATGAGATGTTGCGTCTCTGGGAAAGCACAGATCCCCACTGCTGTTGTGCCTGTAGATAGGGCGCCAAGGCACCGTGAAGAGCAGCAACACCTTTCAGGGCTGGGCCCTTCCTTGTGGGAGAAGGAGCCGGATGTTTGCCTTTTCGGCAAGAGGCTCTGCCGCGGCCGAGCGCCATGAGATGTTGCGTCTCTGGGAAAGCACAGATCCCCACTGCTGTTGTGCCTGTAGACAGGGCGCCAAGGCACCGTGAAGAGCAGCAACAGCTTTCAGGGCTGGGCCCTTCCAAGTGGGAGAAGGAGCCGGACGTTTGCCTTTTCGGCAAGAGGCTCAGCCGCGGCCGAGCGCCATGAGATGTTGCGTCTCTGGGAAAGCACAGATCCCCACTGCTGTTGTGCCTGTAGATAGGGCGCCAAGGCACCGTGAAGAGCAGGAACACCTTTCAGGGCTGGGCCCTTCCTTGTGGGAGAAGGAGTCGGACGTTTGCCTTTTCGGCAAGAGGCTCTGCCGCGGCCGAGCGCCATGAGATGTTGCGTCTCTGGGAAAGCACAGATCACCACTGCTGTTGTGCCTGTAGATAGGGCGCCAAGGCACCGTGAAGAGCAGCAACACCTTTCAGGGCTGGGCCCTTCCAAGTGGGAGAAGGAGCCAAACGTTTGCCTTTTCGGCAAGAGGCTCTGCCGTGGCCGAACGCCATGAGATGTTGCGTCTCTGGGAAAGCACAGATCCCCACTGCTGTTGTGCCTGTAGATAGGGGGCCAAGGCACCGTGAAGAGCAGCAACAGCTTTCAGGGCTGGGCCCTTCCTTGTGGGAGAAGGAGCCGGACGTTTGCCTTTTCGGCAAGAGGCTCTGCCGTGGCCGAACGACATGAGATGTTGCGTCTCTGGGAAAGCACAGATCCCCACTGCTGTTGTGCCTGTAGATAGGGCGCCAAGGCACCGTGAAGAGCAGCAACACCTTTCAGGGCTGTGTCCTGACTTCTGGGAGAAGGAGCCAGCCTTTTGCCTTTTCGGCAAGAGGCTCTGCCGCGGCCGAGCGCCATGAGATGTTGCGTCTCTGGGAAAGCACAGATCCCCACTGCTGTTGTGCCTGTAGATAGGGCGCCAAGGCACCGTGAAGAGCAGCAAGAGCTTTCAGGGCTGGTCCCTTCCTTGTGGGAGAAGGAACCGGACGTTTGCCTTTTCGGCAAGAGGCTCTTCTGCGGCCGAGCGCCATGAGATGTTGCGTCTCTGGGAAAGCACAGATCACCACTGCTGTTGTGCCTGTAGATAGGGCACCAAGGCACCGTGAAGAGCAGCAAGAGCTTTCAGGGCTGGGCCCTTCCTTGTGGGAGAAGGAGCCGGACGTTTGCCTTTTCGGCAAGAGGCTCTTCCGCGGCCGAGCGCCATGAGATGTTGCGTCTCTGGGAAAGCACAGATCCCCACTGCTGTTGTGCCTGTAGATAGGGCGCCAAGGCACCGTGAAGAGCAGCAACAGCTTTCAGGGCTGGGCCCTTCCTTGTGGGAGAAGGAGCCGGATGTTTGCCTTTTCGGCAAGAGGCTCAGCCGCGGCCGAGCGCCATGAGATGTTGCGTCTCTGGGAAAGCACAGATCCCCACTGCTGTTGTGCCTGTCGATAGGGCGCCAAGGCACCGTGAAGAGCAGCAAGAGCTTTCAGTGCTGGGCCCTTCCTTGTGGGAGAAGGAGCCGGATGTTTGCCTTTTCGGCAAGAGGCTCAGCCGCGGCCGAGCGCCATGAGATGTTGCGTCTCTGGGAAAGCACCGATCCCCACTGCTGTTGTGCCTGTAGATAGGGCGCCAAGGCACCGTGAAGAGCAGCAAGAGCTTTTAGGGCTGTGACCTGACTTCTGGGAGAAGGAGCCAGCCTTTTGCCTTTTCGGCAAGAGGCTCTGCCGTGGCCGAGCGCCATGAGATGTTGCGTCTCTGGGAAAGCACAGATCCCCACTGCTGTTGTGCCTGTAGATAGGGCGCCAAGGCACCGTGAAGAGCAGGAACACCTTTCAGGGCTGGGCCCTTCCAAGTGGGAGAAGGAGCCGGACGTTTGCCTTTTCGGCAAGAGGCTCTGCCGTGGCCGAGCGCCATGAGATGTTGCGTCTCTGGGAAAGCACAGATCCCCACTGCTGTTGTGCCTGTAGATAGGGCGCCAAGGCACCGTGAAGAGCAGCAACACCTTTCAGGGCTGGGCCCTTCCTTGTGGGAGAAGCAGCCGGACGTTTGCCTTTTCGGCAAGAGGCTCTGCCGCGGCCGAGCGCCATGAGATGTTGCGTCTCTGGGAAAGCACAGATCCCCACTGCTGTTGTGCCTGTAGATAGGGCACCAAGGCACCGTGAAGAGCAGCAACAGCTTTCAGGGCTGGGCCCTTCCTTGTGGGAGAAGGAGCCGGACGTTTGCCTTTTCGGCAAGAGGCTCTGCCGTGGCCGAACGACATGAGATGTTGCGTCTCTGGGAAAGCACAGATCCCCACTGCTGTTGTGCCTGTATATAGGGCGCCAAGGCACCGTGAAGAGCAGCAACAGCTTTCAGGGCTGGGCCCTTCCTTGTGGGAGAAGGAGCCGGACGTTTGCCTTTTCGGCAAGAGGCTGAGCCGCGGCCGAGCGCCATGAGATGTTGCGTCTCTGGGAAAGCACAGATCCCCACTGCTGTTGTGCCTGTAGATAGGGCGCCAAGGCACCGTGAAGAACAGCAACAGCTTTCAGGGCTGGGCCATTCCTTTGGGGAGAAGGATCCGGACGTTTGCCTTTTCGGCAAGAGGCTCTTCTGCGGCCAAGCGACATGAGATGTTGCGTGTCTGGGAAAGCACAGATCCCCACTGCTGTTGTGCCTGTCGATAGGGCGCCAAGGCACCGTGAAGAGCAGCAACAGCTTTCAGGGCTGGGCCCTTCCTTGTGGGAGAAGGAGCCGGACGTTTGCCTTTTCGGCAAGAGGCTCTGCCGCGGCCGAGCGCCATGAGATGTTGCGTCTCTGGGAAAGCACAGATCCCCACTGCTGTTGTGCCTGTAGATAGGGTGCCAAGGCACCGTGAAGAGCAGCAACAGCTTTCAGGGCTGGGCCCTTCTTTGTGGGAGAAGGAGCCGGACGTTTGCCTTTTCGGCAAGAGGCTCTGCCGCGGCCGAGCGCCATGAGATGTTGCGTCTCTGGGAAAGCACAGATCCCCACTGCTGTTGTGCCTGTAGATAGGGCGCCAAGGCACCGTGAAGAGCAGCAACAGCTTTCAGGGCTGGGCCCTTCCTTGTAGGAGAAGGAGCCGGACGTTTGCCTTTTCGGCAAGAGGCTCTGCCACGGCCGAGCGCCATGAGATGTTGCGTCTCTGGGAAAGCACAGATCCCCACTGCTGTTGTGCCTGTAGATAGGGCGCCAAGGCACCGTGAAGAACAGCAACACCTTTCAGGGCTGGGCCCTTCCAAGTGGGAGAAGGAGCCGGACGTTTGCCTTTTCGGCAAGAGGCTCAGCCGCGGCCGAACGCCATGAGATGTTGCGTCTCTGGGAAAGCACAGATCCCCACTGCTGTTGTGCCTGTAGATAGGGCGCCAAGGCACCGTGAAGAGCAGCAACACCTTTCAGGGCTGGGCCCTTCCTTGTGGGAGAAGGAGCCGGATGTTTGCCTTTTCGGCAAGAGGCTCTGCCGCGGCCGAGCGCCATGAGATGTTGCGTCTCTGGGAAAGCACAGATCCCCACTGCTGTTGTGCCTGTAGACAGGGCGCCAAGGCACCGTGAAGAGCAGCAACAGCTTTCAGGGCTGGGCCCTTCCAAGTGGGAGAAGGAGCCGGACGTTTGCCTTTTCGGCAAGAGGCTCAGCCGCGGCCGAGCGCCATGAGATGTTGCGTCTCTGGGAAAGCACAGATCCCCACTGCTGTTGTGCCTGTAGATAGGGCGCCAAGGCACCGTGAAGAGCAGGAACACCTTTCAGGGCTGGGCCCTTCCTTGTGGGAGAAGGAGTCGGACGTTTGCCTTTTCGGCAAGAGGCTCTGCCGCGGCCGAGCGCCATGAGATGTTGCGTCTCTGGGAAAGCACAGATCACCACTGCTGTTGTGCCTGTAGATAGGGCGCCAAGGCACCGTGAAGAGCAGCAACACCTTTCAGGGCTGGGCCCTTCCAAGTGGGAGAAGGAGCCAAACGTTTGCCTTTTCGGCAAGAGGCTCTGCCGTGGCCGAACGCCATGAGATGTTGCGTCTCTGGGAAAGCACAGATCCCCACTGCTGTTGTGCCTGTAGATAGGGGGCCAAGGCACCGTGAAGAGCAGCAACAGCTTTCAGGGCTGGGCCCTTCCTTGTGGGAGAAGGAGCCGGACGTTTGCCTTTTCGGCAAGAGGCTCTGCCGTGGCCGAACGACATGAGATGTTGCGTCTCTGGGAAAGCACAGATCCCCACTGCTAGTGTGCCTGTAGATAGGGCACCAAGGCACCGTGAAGAGCAGCAACACCTTTCAGGGCTGGGCCCTTCCTTGTGGGAGAAGGAGCCGGACGTTTGCCTTTTCGGCAAGAGGCTCTGCTGCTGCCAAGCACCATGAGACGTTGCGTCTCTGGGAAAGCACAGATCCCCACTGCTGTTGTGCCTGTCGATAGGGCGCCAAGGCACCGTGAAGAGCAGCAACACCTTTCAGGGCTGTGTCCTGACTTCTGGGAGAAGGAGCCAGCCTTTTGCCTTTTCGGCAAGAGGCTCTGCCGTGGCCGAGCGCCATGAGATGTTGCGTCTCTGGGAAAGCACAGATCCCCACTGCTGTTGTGCCTGTAGATAGGGCGCCAAGGCACCGTGAAGAGCAGCAAGAGCTTTCAGGGCTGGGCCCTTCCTTGTGGGAGAAGGAGCCGGACGTTTGCCTTTTCGGCAAGAGGCTCTGCCGCGGCCGAGCGCCATGAGATGTTGCGTCTCTGGGAAAGCACAGATCCCCACTGCTGTTGTGCCTGTAGATAGGGTGCCAAGGCACCGTGAAGAGCAGCAACAGCTTTCAGGGCTGGGCCCTTCCAAGTGGGAGAAGGAGCCGGACGTTTGCCTTTTCGGCAAGAGGCTCTGCCGCGGCCGAGCGCCATGAGATGTTGCATCTCTGGGAAAGCACAGATCCCCACTGCTGTTGTGCCTGTAGATAGGGCGCCAAGGCACCGTGAAGAGCAGCAACACCTTTCAGGGCTGGGCCCTTCCAAGTGGGAGAAGGATCCGGACGTTTGCCTTTTCGGCAAGAGGCTCAGCCGCGGCCGAACGCCATGAGATGTTGCGTCTCTGGGAAAGCACCGATCCCCACTGCTGTTGTGCCTGTAGATAGGGCACCAAGGCACCGTGAAGAGCAGCAACACCTTTCAGGGCTGGGCCCTTCCAAGTGGGAGAAGGAGCCGGACGTTTGCCTTTTCGGCAAGAGGCTCTGCTGCTGCCAAGCGACATGAGATGTTGCGTCTCTGGGAAAGCACAGATCCCCACTGCTGTTGTGCCTGTCGATAGAGCGCCAAGGCACCGTGAAGAGCAGCAACAGCTTTCAGGGCTGGGCCCTTCCTTGTGGGAGAAGCAGCCGGACGTTTGCCTTTTCGGCAAGAGGCTCTGCCGCGGCCGAGCGCCATGAGATGTTGCGTCTCTGGGAAAGCACAGATCCCCACTGCTGTTGTGCCTGTAGATAGGGCACCAAGGCACCGTGAAGAACAGCAACAGCTATCAGGGCTGGGCCATTCCTTTGGGGAGAAGGAGCCGGACGTTTGACTTTTCGGCAAGAGGCTCTGCCGCGGCCGACCGACATGAGATGTTGCGTCTCTGGGAAAGCACAGATCCCCACTGCTGTTGTGCCTGTAGATAGGGCGCCAAGGCACCGTGAAGAGCAGCAACAGCTTTCAGGGCTGGGCCCTTCCTTGTGGGAGAAGGAGCCGGACGTTTGCCTTTTCGGCAAGAGGCTCAGCCGCGGCCGAGCGCCATGAGATGTTGCGTCTCTGGGAAAGCACAGATCCCCACTGCTGTTGTGCCTGTAGATAGGGTGCCAAGGCACCGTGAAGAGCAGCAACAGCTTTCAGGGCTGGGCCCTTCCAAGTGGGAGAAGGAGCCGGACGTTTGCCTTTTCGGCAAGAGGCTCTGCCGCGGCCGAGCGCCATGAGATGTTGCGTCTCTGGGAAAGCACAGATCCCCACTGCTGTTGTGCCTGTAGATAGGGCGCCAAGGCACCATGAAGAGCAGCAACACCTTTCAGGGCTGGGCCCTTCCAAGTGGGAGAAGGATCCGGACGTTTGCCTTTTCGGCAAGAGGCTCAGCCGCGGCTGAACGCCATGAGATGTTGCGTCTCTGGGAAAGCACAGATCCCCACTGCTGTTGTGCCTGTAGATAGGGCGCCAAGGCACCGTGAAGAGCAGCAACAGCTTTCAGGGCTGGGCCCTTCCTTGTGGGAGAAGGAGCCGGACGTTTGCCTTTTCGGCAAGAGGCTCTGCCGCGGCCGAGCGCCATGAGATGTTGCGTCTCTGGGAAAGCACCGATCCCCACTGCTGTTGTGCCTGTAGATAGGGCGCCAAGGCACCGTGAAGAGCAGCAAGAGCTTTCAGGGCTGGGCCCTTCCTTGTGGGAGAAGGAGCCGGACGTTTGCCTTTTCGGCAAGAGGCTCAGCCGCGGGCCGAACGCCATGAGATGTTGCGTCTCTGGGAAAGCACAGATCCCCACTGCTGTTGTGCCTGTAGATAGGGCGTCAAGGGTAGGTGAAGAGCAGCAACAGCTTTCAGGGCTGGGCCCTTCCAAGTGGGAGAAGGAGCCGGACGTTTGCCTTTTCGGCAAGAGGCTCTGCTGCTGCCAAGCACCATGAGATTTTGCGTCTCTGGGAAAGCACAGATCCCCACTGCTGTTGTGCCTGTAGATAGGGCGCCAAGGCACCGTGAAGAGCAGCAACACCTTTCAGGGCTGTGTCCTGACTTCTGGGAGAAGGAGCCAGCCTTTTGCCTTTTCGGCAAGAGGCTCTGCCGTGGCCGAGCGCCATGAGATGTTGCGTCTCTGGGAAAGCACAGATCCCCACTGCTGTTGTGCCTGTAGATAGGGCGCCAAGGCACCGTGAAGAACAGCAACATCTTTCAGGGCTGGGCCATTCCTTTGGGGAGAAGGAGCCGGACGTTTGCCTTTTCGGCAAGAGGCTCTTCTGCGGCCAAGCGACATGAGATGTTGCGTCTCTGGGAAAGCACAGATCCCCACTGCTGTTGTGCCTGTAGATAGGGCGCCAAGGCACCGTGAAGAGCAGCAAGAGCTTTCAGGGCTGGGCCCTTCCTTGTGGGAGAAGGAGCCGGACGTTTGCCTTTTCGGCAAGAGGCTCTGCCGCGGCCGAGCGCCATGAGATGTTGCGTCTCTGGGAAAGCACAGATCCCCACTGCTGTTGTGCCTGTAGATAGGGTGCCAAGGCACCGTGAAGAGCAGCAACAGCTTTCAGGGCTGGGCCCTTCCAAGTGGGAGAAGGAGCCGGACGTTTGCCTTTTCGGCAAGAGGCTCTGCCGCGGCCGAGCGCCATGAGATGTTGCGTCTCTGGGAAAGCACAGATCCCCACTGCTGTTGTGCCTGTAGATAGGGCGCCAAGGCACCGTGAAGAGCAGCAACACCTTTCAGGGCTGGGCCCTTCCAAGTGGGAGAAGGATCCGGACGTTTGCCTTTTCGGCAAGAGGCTCAGCCGCGGCTGAACGCCATGAGATGTTGCGTCTCTGGGAAAGCACAGATCCCCACTGCTGTTGTGCCTGTAGATAGGGCGCCAAGGGTAGGTGAAGAGCAGCAACAGCTTTCAGGGCTGGGCCCTTCCTTGTGGGAGAAGGAGCCGGACGTTTGCCTTTTCGGCAAGAGGCTCAGCCGCGGCCGAGCGCCATGAGATGTTGCGTCTCTGGGAAAGCACAGATCCCCACTGCTGTTGTGCCTGTAGATAGGGCACCAAGGCACCGTGAAGAGCAGCAACAGCTTTCAGGGCTGGGCCCTTCCTTGTGGGAGAAGGAGCCGGACGTTTGCCTTTTCGGCAAGAGGCTCTTCTGCTGCCAAGCACCATGAGATTTTGCGTCTCTGGGAAAGCACAGATCCCCACTGCTGTTGTGCCTGTAGATAGGGCGCCAAGGCACCGTGAAGAGCAGCAACACCTTTCAGGGCTGTGTCCTGACTTCTGGGAGAAGGAGCCAGCCTTTTGCCTTTTCGGCAAGAGGCTCTGCCGTGGCCGAGCGCCATGAGATGTTGCGTCTCTGGGAAAGCACAGATCCCCACTGCTGTTGTGCCTGTAGATAGGGCACCAAGGCACCGTGAAGAACAGCAACAGCTTTCAGGGCTGGGCCATTCCTTTGGGGAGAAGGAGCCGGACGTTTGCCTTTTCGGCAAGAGGCTCTTCTGCGGCCAAGCGACATGAGATGTTGCGTCTCTGGGAAAGCACAGATCCCCACTGCTGTTGTGCCTGTCGATAGGGCGCCAAGGCACCGTGAAGAGCAGCAACAGCTTTCAGGGCTGGGCCCTTCCTTGTGGGAGAAGGAGCCGGACGTTTGCCTTTTCGGCAAGAGGCTCTGCCGCGGCCGAGCGCCATGAGATGTTGCGTCTCTGGGAAAGCACAGATCCCCACTGCTGTTGTGCCTGTAGATAGGGCGCCAAGGCACCGTGAAGAGCAGCAAGAGCTTTCAGGGCTGGGCCCTTCCAAGTGGGAGAAGGAGCCGGACGTTTGCCTTTTCGGCAAGAGGCTCTGCCGCGGCCGACTGACATGAGATGTTGCGTCTCTGGGAAAGCACAGATCCCCACTGCTGTTGTGCCTGTAGATAGGGCGCCAAGGCACCGTGAAGAGCAGCAACAGCTTTCAGGGCTGGGCCCTTCCTTGTAGGAGAAGGAGCCGGACGTTTGCCTTTTCGGCAAGAGGCTCTGCCGCGGCCGACCGACATGAGATGTTGCGTCTCTGGGAAAGCACAGATCCCCACTGCTGTTGTGCCTGTAGATAGGGCGCCAAGGCACCATGAAGAGCAGCAAGAGCTTTCAGGGCTGGGCCCTTCCTTGTAGGAGAAGGAGCCGGACGTTTGCCTTTTCGGCAAGAGGCTCAGCCGCGGCCGAACGCCATGAGATGTTGCGTCTCTGGGAAAGCACAGATCCCCACTGCTGTTGTGCCTGTAGATAGGGCGCCAAGGGTAGGTGAAGAGCAGCAACAGCTTTCAGGGCTGGGCCCTTCCAAGTGGGAGAAGGAGCCGGACGTTTGCCTTTTCGGCAAGAGGCTCAGCCGCGGCCGAGCGCCATGAGATGTTGCGTCTCTGGGAAAGCACCGATCCCCACTGCTGTTGTGCCTGTAGATAGGGCACCAAGGCACCGTGAAGAGCAGCAACACCTTTCAGGGCTGGGCCCTTCCAAGTGGGAGAAGGAGCCGGACGTTTGCCTTTTCGGCAAGAGGCTCTTCTGCTGCCAAGCACCATGAGATTTTGCGTCTCTGGGAAAGCACAGATCCCCACTGCTGTTGTGCCTGTAGATAGGGCGCCAAGGCACCGTGAAGAGCAGCAAGAGCTTTCAGGGCTGGGCCCTTCCTTGTGGGAGAAGGAGCCGGACGTTTGCCTTTTCGGCAAGAGGCTCTGCCGCGGCCGAGCGCCATGAGATGTTGCGTCTCTGGGAAAGCACAGATCCCCACTGCTAGTGTGCCTGTAGATAGGGCGCCAAGGCACCGTGAAGAGCAGCAACAGCTTTCAGGGCTGGGCCCTTCCTTGTGGGAGAAGGAGCCGGACGTTTGCCTTTTCGGCAAGAGGCTCTGCCGCGGCCGAGCGCCATGAGATGTTGCGTCTCTGGGAAAGCACAGATCCCCACTGCTGTTGTGCCTGTAGATAGGGCGCCAAGGCACCGTGAAGAGCAGCAAGAGCTTTCAGGGCTGGGCCCTTCCTTGTAGGAGAAGGAGCCGGACGTTTGCCTTTTCGGCAAGAGGCTCTGCCGCGGCCGACCGACATGAGATGTTGCGTCTCTGGGAAAGCACAGATCCCCACTGCTGTTGTGCCTGTAGATAGGGCGCCAAGGCACCGTGAAGAGCAGCAAGAGCTTTCAGGGCTGGGCCCTTCCAAGTGGGAGAAGGAGCCGGACGTTTGCCTTTTCGGCAAGAGGCTCTGCCGTGGCCGAACGCCATGAGATGTTGCGTCTCTGGGAAAGCACAGATCCCCACTGCTGTTGTGCCTGTAGATAGGGCGCCAAGGGTAGGTGAAGAGCAGCAACAGCTTTCAGGGCTGGGCCCTTCCTTGTGGGAGAAGGAGCCGGACGTTTGCCTTTTCGGCAACAGGCTCAGCCGCGGCCGAGCGCCATGAGATGTTGCGTCTCTGGGAAAGCACAGATCCCCACTGCTGTTGTGCCTGTAGATAGGGCGCCAAGGCACCGTGAAGAGCAGCAACACCTTTCAGGGCTGTGTCCTGACTTCTGGGAGAAGGAGCCAGCCTTTTGCCTTTTCGGCAAGAGGCTCTGCCGTGGCCGAGCGCCATGAGATGTTGCGTCTCTGGGAAAGCACAGATCCCCACTGCTGTTGTGCCTGTCGATAGGGCACCAAGGCACCGGGAAGAACAGCAACAGCTTTCAGGGCTGGGCCATTCCTTTGGGGAGAAGGAGCCGGACGTTTGCCTTTTCGGCAAGAGGCTCTGCCGCGGCCAAGCGACATGAGATGTTGCGTCTCTGGGAAAGCACAGATCCCCACTGCTGTTGTGCCTGTCGATAGGGCGCCAAGGCACCGTGAAGAGCAGCAACACCTTTCAGGGCTGGGCCCTTCCTTGTGGGAGAAGGAGCCGGACGTTTGCCTTTTCGGCAAGAGGCTCTGCCGCGGCCGAGCGCCATGAGATGTTGCGTCTCTGGGAAAGCACAGATCCCCACTGCTGTTGTGCCTGTAGATAGGGCGCCAAGGGTAGGTGAAGAGCAGCAAGAGCTTTCAGGGCTGGGCCCTTCCTTGTGGGAGAAGGAGCCGGACGTTTGCCTTTTCGGCAAGAGGCTCTGCCGCGGCCGAGCGCCATGAGATGTTGCGTCTCTGGGAAAGCACAGATCACCACTGCTGTTGTGCCTGTAGATAGGGCGCCAAGGCACCGTGAAGAGCAGCAAGAGCTTTCAGGGCTGGGCCCTTCCTTGTGGGAGAAGGAGCCGGACGTTTGCCTTTTCGGCAAGAGGCTCTGCCGCGGCCGAGCGCCATGAGATGTTGCGTCTCTGGGAAAGCACAGATCCCCACTGCTGTTGTGCCTGTAGATAGGGCGCCAAGGCACCGTGAAGAGCAGCAACAGCTTTCAGGGCTGGGCCCTTCCTTGTGGGAGAAGGAGCCGGACGTTTGCCTTTTCGGCAAGAGGCTCAGCCGTGGCCGAACGCCATGAGATGTTGCGTCTCTGGGAAAGCACAGATCCCCACTGCTGTTGTGCCTGTAGATAGGGCGCCAAGGCACCGTGAAGAGCAGCAACACCTTTCAGGGCTGGGCCCTTCCTTGTGGGAGAAGGAGCCGGACGTTTGCCTTTTCGGCAAGAGGCTCTGCCGCGGCCGAGCGCCATGAGATGTTGCGTCTCTGGGAAAGCACAGATCCCCACTGCTGTTGTGCCTGTCGATAGGGCACCAAGGCACCGTGAAGAGCAGCAACAGCTTTCAGGGCTGGGCCCTTCCTTGTGGGAGAAGGAGCCGGACGTTTGCCTTTTCGGCAAGAGGCTCTGCCGCGGCCGAGCGCCATGAGATGTTGCGACTCTGGGAAAGCACAGATCCCCACTGCTGTTGTGCCTGTCGATAGGGCGCCAAGGCACCGTGAAGAGCAGCAAGAGCTTTCAGGGCTGGGCCCTTCCAAGTGGGAGAAGGAGCCGGACGTTTGCCTTTTCGGCAAGAGGCTCTGCCGCGGCCGAGCGCCATGAGATGTTGCGTCTCTGGGAAAGCACAGATCCCCACTGCTGTTGTGCCTGTAGATAGGGCGCCAAGGCACCGTGAAGAGCAGCAACAGCTTTCAGGGCTGGGCCCTTCCAAGTGGGAGAAGGAGCCGGATGTTTGCCTTTTCGGCAAGAGGCTCAGCCGCGGCCGAACGCCATGAGATGTTGCGTCTCTGGGAAAGCACAGATCCCCACTGCTGTTGTGCCTGTAGATAGGGCGCCAAGGCACAGTGAAGAGCAGCAACAGCTTTCAGGACTGGGCCCTTCCTTGTGAGAGAAGGAGCCGGACGTTTGCCTTTTCGGCAAGAGGCTCTTCTGCGGCCGAGCGCCATGAGATGTTGCGTCTCTGGGAAAGCACAGATCACCACTGCTGTTGTGCCTGTAGATAGGGCGCCAAGGCACCGTGAAGAGCAGCAAGAGCTTTCAGGGCTGGGCCCTTCCTTGTGGGAGAAGGAGCCGGACGTTTGCCTTTTCGGCAAGAGGCTCTTCCGCGGCCGAGCGCCATGAGATGTTGCGTCTCTGGGAAAGCACAGATCCCCACTGCTGTTGTGCCTGTAGATAGGGCGCCAAGGCACCGTGAAGAGCAGCAACAGCTTTCAGGGCTGGGCCCTTCCTTGTGGGAGAAGGAGCCGGATGTTTGCCTTTTCGGCAAGAGGCTCAGCCGCGGCCGAGCGCCATGAGATGTTGCGTCTCTGGGAAAGCACAGATCCCCACTGCTGTTGTGCCTGTAGATAGGGCGCCAAGGCACCATGAAGAGCAGCAAGAGCTTTCAGTGCTGGGCCCTTCCTTGTAGGAGAAGGAGCCGGATGATTGCCTTTTCGGCAAGAGGCTCAGCCGTGCCGAACGCCATGAGATGTTGCGTCTCTGGGAAAGCACAGATCCCCACTGCTGTTGTGCCTGTAGATAGGGCGCCAAGGCACCGTGAAGAGCAGCAACACCTTTCAGGGCTGGGCCCTTCCTTGTGGGAGAAGGAGCCGGATGTTTGCCTTTTCGGCAAGAGGCTCTGCTGCTGCCAAGCACCATGAGATTTTGCGTCTCTGGGAAAGCACAGATCCCCACTGCTGTTGTGCCTGTAGATAGGGCGCCAAGGCACCGTGAAGAGCAGCAAGAGCTTTCAGGGCTGGTCCCTTCCTTGTGGGAGAAGGAGCCGGACGTTTGCCTTTTCGGCAAGAGGCTCTTCTGCGGCCGAGCGCCATGAGATGTTGCGTCTCTGGGAAAGCACAGATCACCACTGCTGTTGTGCCTGTAGATAGGGCGCCAAGGCACCGTGAAGAGCAGCAAGAGCTTTCAGGGCTGGGCCCTTCCTTGTGGGAGAAGGAGCCGGACGTTTGCCTTTTCGGCAAGAGGCTCTTCCGCGGCCGAGCGCCATGAGATGTTGCGTCTCTGGGAAAGCACAGATCCCCACTGCTGTTGTGCCTGTAGATAGGGCGCCAAGGCACCGTGAAGAGCAGCAACAGCTTTCAGGGCTGGGCCCTTCCTTGTGGGAGAAGGAGCCGGATGTTTGCCTTTTCGGCAAGAGGCTCAGCCGCGGCCGAGCGCCATGAGATGTTGCGTCTCTGGGAAAGCACAGATCCCCACTGCTGTTGTGCCTGTAGATAGGGCGCCAAGGCACCGTGAAGAGCAGCAAGAGCTTTCAGTGCTGGGCCCTTCCTTGTAGGAGAAGGAGCCGGATGTTTGCCTTTTCGGCAAGAGGCTCTGCCGCGGCCGAACGCCATGAGATGTTGCGTCTCTGGGAAAGCACAGATCCCCACTGCTGTTGTGCCTGTAGATAGGGCGCCAAGGCACCGTGAAGAGCAGCAACACCTTTCAGGGCTGGGCCCTTCCTTGTGGGAGAAGGAGCCGGATGTTTGCCTTTTCGGCAAGAGGCTCTGCTGCTGCCAAGCACCATGAGATTTTGCGTCTCTGGGAAAGCACAGATCCCCACTGCTGTTGTGCCTGTAGATAGGGCGCCAAGGCACCGTGAAGAGCAGCAACACCTTTCAGGGCTATGTCCTGACTTCTGGGAGAAGGAGCCAGCCTTTTGCCTTTTTGGCAAGAGGCTCTGCCGCGGCCGAGCGCCATGAGATGTTGCGTCTCTGGGAAAGCACAGATCCCCACTGCTGTTGTGCCTGTAGATAGGGCGCCAAGGCACCGTGAAGAGCAGCAAGAGCTTTCAGGGCTGGGCCCTTCCTTGTGGGAGAAGGAGCCGGACGTTTGCCTTTTCGGCAAGAGGCTCAGCCGCGGCCGAGCGCCATGAGATGTTGCGTCTCTGGGAAAGCACCGATCCCCACTGCTGTTGTGCCTGTAGATAGGGCACCAAGGCACCGTGAAGAGCAGCAAGAGCTTTCAGGGCTGGGCCCTTCCTTGTGGGAGAAGGAGCCGGACGTTTGCCTTTTCGGCAAGAGGCTCTGCTGCTACAAAGCACCATGAGATTTTGCGTCTCTGGGAAAGCACAGATCCCCACTGCTGTTGTGCCTGTAGATAGGGCGCCAAGGCACCGTGAAGAGCAGCAACAGCTTTCAGGGCTGTGTCCTGACTTCTGGGAGAAGGAGCCAGCCTTTTGCCTTTTCGGCAAGAGGCTCTGCCGTGGCCGAGCGCCATGAGATGTTGCGTCTCTGGGAAAGCACAGATCCCCACTGCTGTTGTGCCTGTAGATAGGGCACTAAGGCACCGTGAAGAACAGCAACAGCTTTCAGGGCTGGGCCCTTCCTTGTGGGAGAAGGAGCCGGACGTTTGCCTTTTCGGCAAGAGGCTCTGCCGCGGCCGAGCGCCATGAGATGTTGCGTCTCTGGGAAAGCACAGATCCCCACTGCTGTTGTGCCTGTAGATAGGGCGCCAAGGCACCGTGAAGAGCAGCAACACCTTTCAGGGCTGTGTCCTGACTTCTGGGAGAAGGAGCCAGCCTTTTGCCTTTTCGGCAAGAGGCTCTGCCGTGGCCGAGCGCCATGAGATGTTGCGTCTCTGGGAAAGCACAGATCCCCACTGCTGTTGTGCCTGTAGATAGGGCGCAAAGGGTAGGTGAAGAGCAGCAACAGCTTTCAGGGCTGGGCCCTTCCAAGTGGGAGAAGGAGCCGGACGTTTGCCTTTTCGGCAAGAGGCTCAGCCGCGGCCGAGCGCCATGAGATGTTGCGTCTCTGGGAAAGCACCGATCCCCACTGCTGTTGTGCCTGTAGATAGGGCACCAAGGCACCGTGAAGAGCAGCAACACCTTTCAGGGCTGGGCCCTTCCAAGTGGGAGAAGGAGCCGGACGTTTGCCTTTTCGGCAAGAGGCTCTGCTGCTGCCAAGCGACATGAGATGTTGCGTATCTGGGAAAGCACAGATCCCCACTGCTGTTGTGCCTGTAGATAGGGCGCCAAGGCACCGTGAAGAGCAGCAAGAGCTTTCAGGGCTGGGCCCTTCCTTGTGGGAGAAGGAGCCGGACGTTTGCCTTTTCGGCAAGAGGCTCAGCCGTGGCCGAGCGCCATGAGATGTTGCGTCTCTGGGAAAGCACCGATCCCCACTGCTGTTGTGCCTGTAGATAGGGCACCAAGGCACCGTGAAGAGCAGCAACACCTTTCAGGGCTGGGCCCTTCCTTGTGGGAGAAGGAGCCGGATGTTTGCCTTTTCGGCAAGAGGCTCTGCTGCTGCCAAGCACCATGAGATTTTGCGTCTCTGGGAAAGCACAGATCCCCACTGCTGTTGTGCCTGTAGATAGGGCACTAAGGCACCGTGAAGAACAGCAACAGCTTTCAGGGCTGGGCCCTTCCTTGTGGGAGAAGGAGCCGGACGTTTGCCTTTTCGGCAAGAGGCTCTGCCGCGGCCGAGCGCCATGAGATGTTGCGTCTCTGGGAAAGCACAGATCCCCACTGCTGTTGTGCCTGTAGATAGGGCGCCAAGGCACCGTGAAGAGCAGCAAGAGCTTTCAGGGCTGTGTCCTGACTTCTGGGAGAAGGAGCCAGCCTTTTGCCTTTTCGGCAAGAGGCTCTGCCGTGGCCGAGTGCCATGAGATGTTGCGTCTCTGGGAAAGCACAGATCCCCACTGCTGTTGTGCCTGTAGATAGGGCGCAAAGGGTAGGTGAAGAGCAGCAACAGCTTTCAGGGCTGGGCCCTTCCAAGTGGGAGAAGGAGCCGGACGTTTGCCTTTTCGGCAAGAGGCTCTGCTGCTGCCAAGCGACATGAGATGTTGCGTATCTGGGAAAGCACCGATCCCCACTGCTGTTGTGCCTGTAGATAGGGCACCAAGGCACCGTGAAGAGCAGCAACACCTTTCAGGGCTGGGCCCTTCCAAGTGGGAGAAGGAGCCGGACGTTTGCCTTTTCGGCAAGAGGCTCTGCTGCTGCCAAGCGACATGAGATGTTGCGTATCTGGGAAAGCACAGATCCCCACTGCTGTTGTGCCTGTCGATAGGGCGCCAAGGCACCGTGAAGAGCAGCAACAGCTTTCAGGACTGGGCCCTTCCTTGTGGGAGAAGCAGCCGGACGTTTGCCTTTTCGGCAAGAGGCTCTGCCGCGGCCGAGCGCCATGAGATGTTGCGTCTCTGGGAAAGCACAGATCCCCACTGCTGTTGTGCCTATAGATAGGGCGCCAAGGCACCGTGAAGAACAGCAACAGCTTTCAGGGCTGGGCCATTCCTTTGGGGAGAAGGAGCCGGACGTTTGCCTTTTCGGCAAGAGGCTCTTCTGCGGCCAAGCGACATGAGATGTTGCGTCTCTGGGAAAGCACAGATCCCCACTGCTGTTGTGCCTGTAGATAGGGCGCCAAGGCACCGTGAAGAGCAGCAAGAGCTTTCAGGGCTGGGCCCTTCCTTGTGGGAGAAGGAGCCGGACGTTTGCCTTTTCGGCAAGAGGCTCTGCCGCGGCCGAGCGCCATGAGATGTTGCGTCTCTGGGAAAGCACAGATCCCCACTGCTGTTGTGCCTGTAGATAGGGTGCCAATGCACCGTGAAGAGCAGCAACAGCTTTCAGGGCTGGGCCCTTCCAAGTGGGAGAAGGAGCCGGACGTTTGCCTTTTCGGCAAGAGGCTCTGCCGCGGCCGAGCGCCATGAGATTTTGCGTCTCTGGGAAAGCACAGATCCCCACTGCTGTTGTGCCTGTAGATAGGGCACCAAGGCACCGTGAAGAGCAGCAACAGATTTCAGGGCTGGGCCCTTCCTTGTGGGAGAAGGAGCCGGACGTTTCCCTTTTCGGCAAGAGGCTCAGCCGCGGCCGAACGCCATGAGATGTTGCGTCTCTGGGAAAGCACAGATCCCCACTGCTGTTGTGCCTGTAGATAGGGCGCCAAGGCACCGTGAAGAGCAGCAACAGCTTTCAGGGCTGGGCCCTTCCTTGTGGGAGAAGGAGCCGGATGTTTGCCTTTTCGGCAAGAGGCTCAGCCGCGGCCGAGCGCCATGAGATGTTGCGTCTCTGGGAAAGCACAGATCCCCACTGCTGTTGTGCCTGTAGATAGGGCGCCAAGGCACCGTGAAGAGCAGCAACAGCTTTCAGGGCTGTGTCCTGACTTCTGGGAGAAGGAGCCAGCCTTTTGCCTTTTCGGCAAGAGGCTCTGCCGTGGCCGAGCGCCATGAGATGTTGCGTCTCTGGGAAAGCACAGATCCCCACTGCTGTTGTGCCTGTAGATAGGGCGCCAAGGCACCGTGAAGAGCAGGAACACCTTTCAGGGCTGGGCCCTTCCAAGTGGGAGAAGGAGCCGGACGTTTGCCTTTTCGGCAAGAGGCTCTGCCGCGGCCGAGCGCCATGAGATGTTGCGTCTCTGGGAAAGCACAGATCCCCACTGCTGTTGTGCCTGTAGATAGGGCGCCAAGGCACCGTGAAGAGCAGCAACAGCTTTCAGGGCTGGGCCCTTCCTTGTAGGAGAAGGAGCCGGACGTTTGCCTTTTCGGCAAGAGGCTCAGCCGCGGCCGACCGACATGAGATGTTGCGTCTCTGGGAAAGCACAGATCCCCACTGCTGTTGTGCCTGTAGATAGGGCGCCAAGGCACCGTGAAGAGCAGCAAGAGCTTTCAGGGCTGGGCCCTTCCTTGTGGGAGAAGGAGCCGGACGTTTGCCTTTTCGGCAAGAGGCTCTGCCGTGGCCGAACGCCATGAGATGTTGCGTCTCTGGGAAAGCACAGATCCCCACTGCTGTTGTGCCTGTAGATAGGGGGCCAAGGCACCGTGAAGAGCAGCAACAGCTTTCAGGGCTGGGCCCTTCCTTGTGGGAGAAGGAGCCGGACGTTTGCCTTTTCGGCAAGAGGCTCTGCCGTGGCCGACCGACATGAGATGTTGCGTCTCTGGGAAAGCACAGATCCCCACTGCTAGTGTGCCTGTAGATAGGGCGCCAAGGGTAGGTGAAGAGCAGCAACACCTTTCAGGGCTGGGCCCTTCCAAGTGGGAGAAGGAGCCGGACGTTTGCCTTTTCGGCAAGAGGCTCTGCCGTGGCCGAACGCCATGAGATGTTGCGTCTCTGGGAAAGCACAGATCCCCACTGCTGTTGTGCCTGTAGATAGGGCGCCAAGGCACCGTGAAGAGCAGCAACACCTTTCAGGGCTGTGTCCTGACTTCTGGGAGAAGGAGCCAGCCTTTTGCCTTTTCGGCAAGAGGCTCTGCCGTGGCCGAGCGCCATGAGATGTTGCGTCTCTGGGAAAGCACCGATCCCCACTGCTGTTGTGCCTGTAGATAGGGCACCAAGGCACCGTGAAGAGCAGCAACACCTTTCAGGGCTGGGCCCTTCCTTGTGGGAGAAGGAGCCGGACGTTTGCCTTTTCGGCAAGAGGCTCTGCTGCTGCCAAGCGACATGAGATGTTGCGTCTCTGGGAAAGCACAGATCCCCACTGCTGTTGTGCCTGTCGATAGAGCGCCAAGGCACCGTGAAGAGCAGCAACAGCTTTCAGGGCTGGGCCCTTCCTTGTGGGAGAAGCAGCCGGACGTTTGCCTTTTCGGCAAGAGGCTCTGCCGCGGCCGAGCGCCATGAGATGTTGCGTCTCTGGGAAAGCACAGATCCCCACTGCTGTTGTGCCTGTAGATAGGGCGCCAAGGCACCGTGAAGAACAGCAACAGCTTTCAGGGCTGGGCCATTCCTTTGGGGAGAAGGAGCCGGACGTTTGCCTTTTCGGCAAGAGGCTCAGCCGCGGCCAAGCGACATGAGATGTTGCGTCTCTGGGAAAGCACAGATCCCCACTGCTGTTGTGCCTGTCGATAGGGCGCCAAGGCACCGTGAAGAGCAGCAACAGCTTTCAGGGCTGGGCCCTTCCTTGTGGGAGAAGGAGCCGGACGTTTGCCTTTTCGGCAAGAGGCTCTGCCGCGGCCGAGCGCCATGAGATGTTGCGCCTCTGGGAAAGCACAGATCCCCACTGCTGTTGTGCCTGTAGATAGGGTGCCAAGGCACCGTGAAGAGCAGCAACAGCTTTCAGGGCTGGGCCCTTCCTTGTGGGAGAAGGAGCCGGACGTTTGCCTTTTCGGCAAGAGGCTCTGCCGCGGCCGAGCGCCATGAGATGTTGCGTCTCTGGGAAAGCACAGATCCCCACTGCTGTTGTGCCTGTAGATAGGGCGCCAAGGCACCGTGAAGAGCAGCAAGAGCTTTCAGGGCTGGGCCCTTCCTTGTGGGAGAAGGAGCCGGACGTTTGCCTTTTCGGCAAGAGGCTCTGCCGCGGCCGAGCGCCATGAGATGTTGCGTCTCTGGGAAAGCACAGATCCCCACTGCTGTTGTGCCTGTAGATAGGGCGCCAAGGCACCGTGAAGAGCAGCAACACCTTTCAGGGCTGGGCCCTTCCAAGTGGGAGAAGGAGCCGGATGTTTGCCTTTTCGGCAAGAGGCTCTGCCGCGGCCGAGCGCCATGAGATGTTGCGTCTCTGGGAAAGCACAGATCCCCACTGCTGTTGTGCCTGTAGATAGGGCGCCAAGGCACCGTGAAGAACAGCAACAGCTTTCAGGGCTGGGCCATTCCTTTGGGGAGAAGGAGCCGGACGTTTGCCTTTTCGGCAAGAGGCTCAGCCGCGGCCAAGCGCCATGAGGTGTTGCGCCTCTGGGAAAGCACAGATCCCCACTGCTGTTGTGCCTGTAGATAGGGTGCCAAGGCACCGTGAAGAGCAGCAACAGCTTTCAGGGCTGGGCCCTTCCAAGTGGGAGAAGGAGCCGGACGTTTGCCTTTTCGGCAAGAGGCTCTGCCGTGGCCGAACGCCATGAGATGTTGCGTCTCTGGGAAAGCACAGATCCCCACTGCTGTTGTGCCTGTAGATAGGGCGCCAAGGCACCGTGAAGAGCAGCAACACCTTTCAGGGCTGTGTCCTGACTTCTGGGAGAAGGAGCCAGCCTTTTGCCTTTTCGGCAAGAGGCTCTGCCGTGGCCGAGCGCCATGAGATGTTGCGTCTCTGGGAAAGCACCGATCCCCACTGCTGTTGTGCCTGTAGATAGGGCACCAAGGCACCGTGAAGAGCAGCAACACCTTTCAGGGCTGGGCCCTTCCAAGTGGGAGAAGGAGCCGGACGTTTGCCTTTTCGGCAAGAGGCTCTGCTGCTGCCAAGCGACATGAGATGTTGCGTCTCTGGGAAAGCACAGATCCCCACTGCTGTTGTGCCTGTCGATAGAGCGCCAAGGCACCGTGAAGAGCAGCAACAGCTTTCAGGGCTGGGCCCTTCCTTGTGGGAGAAGCAGCCGGACGTTTGCCTTTTCGGCAAGAGGCTCTGCCGCGGCCGAGTGCCATGAGATGTTTCGTCTCTGGGAAAGCACAGATCCCCACTGCTGTTGTGCCTGTAGATAGGGCGCCAAGGCACCGTGAAGAACAGCAACAGCTTTCAGGGCTGGGCCATTCCTTTGGGGAGAAGGAGCCGGACGTTTGCCTTTTCGGCAAGAGGCTCAGCCGCGGCCAAGCGACATGAGATGTTGCGTCTCTGGGAAAGCACAGATCCCCACTGCTGTTGTGCCTGTCGATAGGGCGCCAAGGCACCGTGAAGAGCAGCAACAGCTTTCAGGGCTGGGCCCTTCCTTGTGGGAGAAGGAGCCGGACGTTTGCCTTTTCGGCAAGAGGCTCTGCCGCGGCCGAGCGCCATGAGATGTTGCGCCTCTGGGAAAGCACAGATCCCCACTGCTGTTGTGCCTGTAGATAGGGTGCCAAGGCACCGTGAAGAGCAGCAACAGCTTTCAGGGCTGGGCCCTTCCAAGTGGGAGAAGGAGCCGGACGTTTGCCTTTTCGGCAAGAGGCTCTGCCGCGGCCGAGCGCCATGAGATGTTGCGTCTCTGGGAAAGCACAGATCCCCACTGCTGTTGTGCCTGTAGATAGGGCGCCAAGGCACCGTGAAGAGCAGCAACAGCTTTCAGGGCTGGGCCCTTCCTTGTGGGAGAAGGAGCCGGACGTTTGCCTTTTCGGCAAGAGGCTCTGCCGCGGCCGAGCGCCATGAGATGTTGCGTCTCTGGGAAAGCACAGATCCCCACTGCTGTTGTGCCTGTAGATAGGGCGCCAAGGCACCGTGAAGAGCAGCAACACCTTTCAGGGCTGGGCCCTTCCAAGTGGGAGAAGGAGCCGGATGTTTGCCTTTTCGGCAAGAGGCTCTGCCGCGGCCGAGCGCCATGAGATGTTGCGTCTCTGGGAAAGCACAGATCCCCACTGCTGTTGTGCCTGTAGATAGGGCGCCAAGGCACCGTGAAGAACAGCAACAGCTTTCAGGGCTGGGCCATTCCTTTGGGGAGAAGGAGCCGGACGTTTGCCTTTTCGGCAAGAGGCTCAGCCGCGGCCAAGCGACATGAGATGTTGCGTCTCTGGGAAAGCACAGATCCCCACTGCTGTTGTGCCTGTCGATAGGGCGCCAAGGCACCGTGAAGAGCAGCAACAGCTTTCAGGGCTGGGCCCTTCCTTGTGGGAGAAGGAGCCGGACGTTTGCCTTTTCGGCAAGAGGCTCTGCCGCGGCCGAGCGCCATGAGATGTTGCGCCTCTGGGAAAGCACAGATCCCCACTGCTGTGGTGCCTGTAGATAGGGTGCCAAGGCACCGTGAAGAGCAGCAACAGCTTTCAGGGCTGGGCCCTTCCAAGTGGGAGAAGGAGCCAGACGTTTGCCTTTTCGGCAAGAGGCTCTGCCGCGGCCGAGCGCCATGAGATGTTGCGTCTCTGGGAAAGCACAGATCCCCACTGCTGTTGTGCCTGTAGATAGGGCACCAAGGCACCGTGAAGAACAGCAACAGCTTTCAGGGCTGGGCCATTCCTTTGGGGAGAAGGAGCCGGACGTTTGCCTTTTCGGCAAGAGGCTCTTCTGCGGCCAAGCGACATGAGATGTTGCGTCTCTGGGAAAGCACAGATCCCCACTGCTGTTGTGCCTGTCGATAGGGCGCCAAGGCACCATGAAGAGCAGCAACAGCTTTCAGGGCTGGGCCCTTCCTTGTGGGAGAAGGAGCCGGACGTTTGCCTTTTCGGCAAGAGGCTCTGCCGCGGCCGAGCGCCATGAGATGTTGCGTCTCTGGGAAAGCACCGATCCCCACTGCTGTTGTGCCTGTAGATAGGGCACCAAGGCACCGTGAAGAGCAGCAACACCTTTCAGGGCTGGGCCCTTCCAAGTGGGAGAAGGAGCCGGACGTTTGCCTTTTCGGCAAGAGGCTCTGCTGCTGCCAAGCGACATGAGATGTTGCGTCTCTGGGAAAGCACAGATCCCCACTGCTGTTGTGCCTGTCGATAGAGCGCCAAGGCACCGTGAAGAGCAGCAACAGCTTTCAGGGCTGGGCCCTTCCTTGTGGGAGAAGCAGCTGGACGTTTGCCTTTTCGGCAAGAGGCTCTGCCGCGGCCGAGCGCCATGAGATGTTGCGTCTCTGGGAAAGCACAGATCCCCACTGCTGTTGTGCCTGTAGATAGGGCGCAAAGGGTAGGTGAAGAGCAGCAACAGCTTTCAGGGCTGGGCCCTTCCAAGTGGGAGAAGGAGCCGGACGTTTGCCTTTTCGGCAAGAGGCTCAGCCGCGGCCGAGCGCCATGAGATGTTGCGTCTCTGGGAAAGCACCGATCCCCACTGCTGTTGTGCCTGTAGATAGGGCACCAAGGCACCGTGAAGAGCAGCAACACCTTTCAGGGCTGGGCCCTTCCAAGTGGGAGAAGGAGCCGGACGTTTGCCTTTTCGGCAAGAGGCTCTGCTGCTGCCAAGCGACATGAGATGTTGCGTCTCTGGGAAAGCACAGATCCCCACTGCTGTTGTGCCTGTCGATAGGGCGCCAAGGCACCGTGAAGAGCAGCAACAGCTTTCAGGACTGGGCCCTTCCTTGTGGGAGAAGCAGCCGGACGTTTGCCTTTTCGGCAAGAGGCTCTGCCGCGGCCGAGCGCCATGAGATGTTGCGTCTCTGGGAAAGCACAGATCCCCACTGCTGTTGTGCCTGTAGATAGGGCGCCAAGGCACCGTGAAGAGCAGCAACAGCTTTCAGGGCTGGGCCATTCCTTTGGGGAGAAGGAGCCGGACGTTTGCCTTTTCGGCAAGAGGCTCTTCTGCGGCCAAGCGACATGAGATGTTGCGTCTCTGGGAAAGCACAGATCCCCACTGCTGTTGTGCCTGTCGATAGGGCACCAAGGCACCGTGAAGAGCAGCAACAGCTTTCAGGGCTGGGCCCTTCCTTGTGGGAGAAGGAGCCGGACGTTTGCCTTTTCGGCAAGAGGCTCTGCCGCGGCCGAGCGCCATGAGATGTTGCGTCTCTGGGAAAGCACAGATCCCCACTGCTGTTGTGCCTGTAGATAGGGTGCCAAGGCACCGTGAAGAGCAGCAACAGCTTTCAGGGCTGGGCCCTTCCAAGTGGGAGAAGGAGCCGGACGTTTGCCTTTTCGGCAAGAGGCTCTGCCGCGGCCGAGCGCCATGAGATGTTGCGTATCTGGGAAAGCACAGATCCCCACTGCTGTTGTGCCTGTAGATAGGGCGCCAAGGCACCGTGAAGAGCAGCAAGAGCTTTCAGGGCTGGGCCCTTCCTTGTGGGAGAAGCAGCCGGACGTTTGCCTTTTCGGCAAGAGGCTCTGCCGCGGCCGACCGACATGAGATGTTGCGTCTCTGGGAAAGCACAGATCCCCACTGCTGTTGTGCCTGTAGATAGGGCGCCAAGGCACCGTGAAGAACAGCAAGAGCTTTCAGGGCTGGGCCATTCCTTTGGGGAGAAGGAGCCGGACGTTTGCCTTTTCGGCAAGAGGCTCAGCCGCGGCCAAGCGACATGAGATGTTGCGTCTCTGGGAAAGCACAGATCCCCACTGCTGTTGTGCCTGTCGATAGGGCGCCAAGGCACCGTGAAGAGCAGCAACAGCTTTCAGGGCTGGGCCCTTCCTTGTGGGAGAAGGAGCCGGACGTTTGCCTTTTCGGCAAGAGGCTCTGCCGCGGCCGAGCGCCATGAGATGTTGCGCCTCTGGGAAAGCACAGATCCCCACTGCTGTTGTGCCTGTAGGTAGGGCGCCAAGGCACCGTGAAGAGCAGCAACAGCTTTCAGGGCTGGGCCCTTCCTTGTGGGAGAAGGAGCCGGACGTTTGCCTTTTCGGCAAGAGGCTCTGCCGCGGCCGAGCGCCATGAGATGTTGCGTCTCTGGGAAAGCACAGATCCCCACTGCTGTTGTGCCTGTAGATAGGGCGCCAAGGCACCGTGAAGAACAGCAACAGCTTTCAGGGCTGGGCCATTCCTTTGGGGAGAAGGAGCCGGACGTTTGCCTTTTCGGCAAGAGGCTCAGCCGCGGCCAAACGACATGAGATGTTGCGTCTCTGGGAAAGCACAGATCCCCACTGCTGTTGTGCCTGTCGATAGGGCGCCAAGGCACCGTGAAGAGCAGCAACAGCTTTCAGGGCTGGGCCCTTCCTTGTGGGAGAAGGAGCCGGACGTTTGCCTTTTCGGCAAGAGGCTCTGCCGCGGCCGAGCGCCATGAGATGTTGCGCCTCTGGGAAAGCACAGATCCCCACTGCTGTTGTGCCTGTAGATAGGGTGCCAAGGCACCGTGAAGAGCAGCAACAGCTTTCAGGGCTGGGCCCTTCCTTGTGGGAGAAGGAGCCGGACGTTTGCCTTTTCGGCAAGAGGCTCTGCCGCGGCCGAGCGCCATGAGATGTTGCATCTCTGGGAAAGCACAGATCCCCACTGCTGTTGTGCCTGTAGATAGGGCGCCAAGGCACCGTGAAGAGCAGCAACAGCTTTCAGGGCTGGGCCCTTCCTTGTGGGAGAAGGAGCCGGACGTTTGCCTTTTCGGCAAGAGGCTCAGCTGCGGCCGAGCGCCATGAGATGTTGCGTCTCTGGGAAAGCACCGATCCCCAGTGCTGTTTTGCCTGTAGATAGGGAGCCAAGGGAAGGTGAAGAGCAGCAAGAGCTTTCAGGGATGGGCCCTTCCTTGTGGGAGAAGGAGCCGGACGTTTGCCTTTTCGGCAAGAGGCTCTGCTGCTGCCAAGCACCATGAGATGTTGCGTCTCTGGGAAAGCACAGATCCCCACTGCTGTTGTGCCTGTAGATAGGGCGCCAAGGCACCGTGAAGAGCAGCAACACCTTTCAGGGCTGTGTCCTGACTTCTGGGAGAAGGAGCCAGCCTTTTGCCTTTTCGGCAAGAGGCTCTGCCGTGGCCGAGCGCCATGAGATGTTGCGTCTCTGGGAAAGCACAGATCCCCACTGCTGTTGTGCCTGTAGATAGGGCACCAAGGCACCGTGAAGAACAGCAACAGCTTTCAGGGCTGGGCCATTCCTTTGGGGAGAAGGAGCCGGACGTTTGCCTTTTCGGCAAGAGGCTCTTCTGCGGCCAAGCGACATGAGATGTTGCGTCTCTGGGAAAGCACAGATCCCCACTGCTGTTGTGCCTGTCGATAGGGCGCCAAGGCACCGTGAAGAGCAGCAACAGCTTTCAGGGCTGGGCCCTTCCAAGTGGGAGAAGGAGCCGGACGTTTGCCTTTTCGGCAAGAGGCTCTGCTGCTGCCAAGCGACATGAGATGTTGCGTCTCTGGGAAAGCACAGATCCCCACTGCTGTTGTGCCTGTCGATAGGGCGCCAAGGAACCGTGAAGAGCAGCAACAGCTTTCAGGACTGGGCCCTTCCTTGTGGGAGAAGCAGCCGGACGTTTGCCTTTTCGGCAAGAGGCTCTGCCGCGGCCGAGCGCCATGAGATGTTGCGTCTCTGGGAAAGCACAGATCCCCACTGCTGTTGTGCCTGTAGATAGGGCGCCAAGGCACCGTGAAGAACAGCAACAGCTTTCAGGGCTGGGCCATTCCTTTGGGGAGAAGGAGCCGGACGTTTGCCTTTTCGGCAAGAGGCTCTTCTGCGGCCAAGCGACATGAGATGTTGCGTCTCTGGGAAAGCACAGATCCCCACTGCTGTTGTGCCTGTAGATAGGGCGCCAAGGCACCGTGAAGAGCAGCAACAGCTTTCAGGGCTGGGCCCTTCCTTGTGGGAGAAGGAGCCGGACGTTTGCCTTTTCGGCAAGAGGCTCAGCCGCGGCCGAACGCCATGAGATGTTGCGTCTCTGGGAAAGCACAGATCCCCACTGCTGTTGTGCCTGTAGATAGGGCGCCAAGGCACCGTGAAGAGCAGCAACACCTTTCAGGGCTGGGCCCTTCCTTGTGGGAGAAGGAGCCGGATGTTTGCCTTTTCGGCAAGAAGCTCAGCCGCGGCCGAGCGCCATGAGATGTTGCGTCTCTGGGAAAGCACAGATCCCCACTGCTGTTGTGCCTGTAGATAGGGCGCCAAGGCACCGTGAAGAGCACCAACAGCTTTCAGGGCTGTGTCCTGACTTCTGGGAGAAGGAGCCAGCCTTTTGCCTTTTCGGCAAGAGGCTCTGCCGTGGCCGAGCGCCATGAGATGTTGCGTCTCTGGGAAAGCACAGATCCCCACTGCTGTTGTGCCTGTAGATAGGGCGCCAAGGCACCGTGAAGAGCAGGAACAGCTTTCAGGGCTGGGCCCTTCCAAGTGGGAGAAGGAGCCGGACGTTTGCCTTTTCGGCAAGAGGCTCTGCCGCGGCCGAGCGCCATGAGATGTTGCGTCTCTGGGAAAGCACAGATCCCCACTGCTGTTGTGCCTGTAGATAGGGCGCCAAGGCACCGTGAAGAGCAGCAACACCTTTCAGGGCTGGGCCCTTCCAAGTGGGAGAAGGAGCCGGACGTTTGCCTTTTCGGCAAGAGGCTCTGCCGCGGCCGAGCGCCATGAGATGTTGCGTCTCTGGGAAAGCACAGATCCCCACTGCTGTTGTGCCTGTCGATAGGGCACCAAGGCACCGTGAAGAGCAGCAAGAGCTTTCAGGGCTGGGCCCTTCCTTGTGGGAGAAGGAGCCAGACGTTTGCCTTTTCGGCAAGAGGCTCTGCCGCGGCCGAGCGCCATGAGATGTTGCGACTCTGGGAAAGCACAGATCCCCACTGCTGTTGTGCCTGTCGATAGGGCGCCAAGGCACCGTGAAGAGCAGCAACAGCTTTCAGGGCTGGGCCCTTCCTTGTGGGAGAAGCAGCCGGACGTTTGCCTTTTCGGCAAGAGGCTCTGCCGCGGCCGAGCGCCATGAGATGTTGCGTCTCTGGGAAAGCACAGATCCCCACTGCTGTTGTGCCTGTAGATAGGGCGCCAAGGCACCGTGAAGAGCAGCAACAGCTTTCAGGGCTGGGCCCTTCCAAGTGGGAGAAGGAGCCGGATGTTTGCCTTTTCGGCAAGAGGCTCAGCCGCGGCCGAACGCCATGAGATGTTGCGTCTCTGGGAAAGCACAGATCCCCACTGCTGTTGTGCCTGTAGATAGGGCGCCAAGGCACCGTGAAGAGCAGCAAGAGCTTTCAGGGCTGTGTCCTGACTTCTGGGAGAAGGAGCCAGCCTTTTGCCTTTTCGGCAAGAGGCTCTGCCACGGCCGAGCGCCATGAGATGTTGCGTCTCTGGGAAAGCACAGATCCCCACTGCTGTTGTGCCTGTAGATAGGGCACCAAGGCACCGTGAAGAACAGCAACAGCTTTCAGGGCTGGGCCATTCCTTTGGGGAGAAGGAGCCGGACGTTTGCCTTTTCGGCAAGAGGCTCTTCTGCGGCCAAGCGACATGAGATGTTGCGTCTCTGGGAAAGCACAGATCCCCACTGCTGTTGTGCCTGTCGATAGGGCGCCAAGGCACCGTGAAGAGCAGCAACAGCTTTCAGGGCTGGGCCCTTCCTTGTGGGAGAAGGAGCCGGACGTTTGCCTTTTCGGCAAGAGGCTCTGCCGCGGCCGAGCGCCATGAGATGTTGCGTCTCTGGGAAAGCACAGATCCCCACTGCTGTTGTGCCTGTAGATAGGGCGCCAAGGCACCGTGAAGAGCAGCAAGAGCTTTCAGGGCTGGGCCCTTCCTTGTGGGAGAAGGAGCCGGACGTTTGCCTTTTCGGCAAGAGGCTCTGCCGCGGCCGAGCGCCATGAGATGTTGCGTCTCTGGGAAAGCACAGATCCCCAGTGCTGTTGTGCCTGTAGATAGGGCGCCAAGGCACCGTGAAGAGCAGCAACAGCTTTCAGGGCTGGGCCCTTCCAAGTGGGAGAAGGAGCCGGACGTTTGCCTTTTCGGCAAGAGGCTCTGCCGCGGCCGAGCGCCATGAGATGTTGCGTCTCTGGGAAAGCACAGATCCCCACTGCTGTTGTGCCTGTAGATAGGGCGCCAAGGCACCGTGAAGAGCAGCAACAGCTTTCAGGGCTGGGCCCTTCCTTGTAGGAGAAGGAGCCGGACGTTTGCCTTTTCGGCAAGAGGCTCTGCCGCGGCCGACCGACATGAGATGTTGCGTCTCTGGGAAAGCACAGATCCCCACTGCTGTTGTGCCTGTAGATAGGGCGCCAAGGCACCGTGAAGAGCAGCAAGAGCTTTCAGGGCTGGGCCCTTCCTTGTGGGAGAAGGAGCCGGACGTTTGCCTTTTCGGCAAGAGGCTCTGCCGTGGCCGAACGCCATGAGATGTTGCGTCTCTGGGAAAGCACAGATCCCCACTGCTAGTGTGCCTGTAGATAGGGCGCCAAGGGTAGGTGAAGAGCAGCAACAGCTTTCAGGGCTGGGCCCTTCCTTGTGGGAGAAGGAGCCGGACGTTTGCCTTTTCGGCAAGAGGCTCTGCCGTGGCCGAGCGCCATGAGATGTTGCGTCTCTGGGAAAGCACAGATCCCCACTGCTGTTGTGCCTGTAGATAGGGCGCCAAGGCACCGTGAAGAGCAGCAACACCTTTCAGGGCTGGGCCCTTCCTTGTGGGAGAAGGAGCCGGACGTTTGCCTTTTCGGCAAGAGGCTCTGCCGCGGCCGAGCGCCATGAGATGTTGCGTCTCTGGGAAAGCACAGATCCCCACTGCTGTTGTGCCTGTAGATAGGGCGCCAAGGCACCGTGAAGAGCAGCAAGAGCTTTCAGGGCTGGGCCCTTCCTTGTGGGAGAAGGAGCCGGACGTTTGCCTTTTCGGCAAGAGGCTCTGCCGCGGCCGAGCGCCATGAGATGTTGCGTCTCTGGGAAAGCACAGATCCCCACTGCTGTTGTGCCTGTAGATAGGGCGCCAAGGCACCGTGAAGAGCAGCAAGAGCTTTCAGGGCTGGGCCCTTCCTTGTGGGAGAAGGAGCCGGACGTTTGCCTTTTCGGCAAGAGGCTCTGCCACGGCCGAGCGCCATGAGATGTTGCGTCTCTGGGAAAGCACAGATCCCCACTGCTGTTGTGCCTGTAGATAGGGCGCCAAGGCACCGTGAAGAGCAGCAACAGCTTTCAGGGCTGGGCCCTTCCTTGTGGGAGAAGGAGCCGGACGTTTGCCTTTCGGCAAGAGGCTCAGCAGCGGCCGAACGCCATGAGATGTTGCGTCTCTGGGAAAGCACAGATCCCCACTGCTGTTGTGCCTGTCGATAGGGCGCCAAGGCACCGTGAAGAGCAGCAACACCTTTCAGGGCTGGGCCCTTCCTTGTGGGAGAAGGAGCCGGATGTTTGCCTTTTCGGCAAGAGGCTCTGCTGCTGCCAAGCACCATGAGATGTTGCGTCTCTGGGAAAGCACAGATCCCCACTGCTGTTGTGCCTGTAGATAGGGCGCCAAGGCACCGTGAAGAGCAGCAAGAGCTTTCAGGGCTGGGCCCTTCCTTGTAGGAGAAGGAGCCGGATGTTTGCCTTTTCGGCAAGAGGCTCAGCCGCGGCCGAACGCCATGAGATGTTGCGTCTCTGGGAAAGCACAGATCCCCACTGCTGTTGTGCCTGTAGATAGGGCGCCAAGGCACCGTGAAGAGCAGCAACACCTTTCAGGGCTGGGCCCTTCCTTGTGGGAGAAGGAGCCGGATGTTTGCCTTTTCGGCAAGAGGCTCTGCTGCTGCCAAGCACCATGAGATTTTGCGTCTCTGGGAAAGCACAGATCCCCACTGCTGTTGTGCCTGTAGATAGGGCGCCAAGGCACCGTGAAGAGCAGCAACACCTTTCAGGGCTGTGTCCTGACTTCTGGGAGAAGGAGCCAGCCTTTTGCCTTTTCGGCAAGAGGCTCTGCCGTGGACGAGCGCCATGAGATGTTGCGTCTCTGGGAAAGCACAGATCCCCACTGCTGTTGTGCCTGTAGATAGGGCGCCAAGGCACCGTGAAGAGCAGCAAGAGCTTTCAGGGCTGGGCCCTTCCTTGTAGGAGAAGGAGCCGGATGTTTGCCTTTTCGGCAAGAGGCTCTTCCGCGCCCAACGCCATGAGATGTTGCGTCTCTGGGAAAGCACAGATCCCCACTGCTGTTGTGCCTGTAGATAGGGCGCCAAGGCACCGTGAAGAGCAGCAACACCTTTCAGGGCTGGGCCCTTCCTTGTGGGAGAAGGAGCCGGATGTTTGCCTTTTCGGCAAGAGGCTCTGCTGCTGCCAAGCACCATGAGATTTTGCGTCTCTGGGAAAGCACAGATCCCCACTGCTGTTGTGCCTGTAGATAGGGCGCCAAGGCACCGTGAAGAGCAGCAACACCTTTCAGGGCTGTGTCCTGACTTCTGGGAGAAGGAGCCAGCCTTTTGCCTTTTCGGCAAGAGGCTCTGCCGTGGCCGAGCGCCATGAGATGTTGCGTCTCTGGGAAAGCACAGATCCCCACTGCTGTTGTGCCTGTAGATAGGGCGCCAAGGCACCGTGAAGAGCAGCAACACCTTTCAGGGCTGTGTCCTGACTTCTGGGAGAAGGAGCCAGCCTTTTGCCTTTTCGGCAAGAGGCTCTGCCGTGGCCGAGCGCCATGAGATGTTGCGTCTCTGGGAAAGCACAGATCCCCACTGCTGTTGTGCCTGTAGATAGGGCGCCAAGGCACCGTGAAGAGCAGCAACACCTATCAGGGCTGGGCCCTTCCTTGTGGGAGAAGGAGCCGGACGTTTGCCTTTTCGGCAAGAGGCTCAGCCGCGGCCGAGCGCCATGAGATGTTGCGTCTCTGGGAAAGCACCGATGCCCACTGCTGTTGTGCCTGTAGATAGGGCACCAAGGCACCGTGAAGAGCAGCAAGAGCTTTCAGGGCTGGGCCCTTCCTTGTGGGAGAAGGAGCCGGATGTTTGCCTTTTCGGCAAGAGGCTCTGCTGCTGCCAAGCACCATGAGATTTTGCGTCTCTGGGAAAGCACAGATCCCCACTGCTGTTGTGCCTGTAGATAGGGCGCCAAGGCACCGTGAAGAGCAGCAACACCTTTCAGGGCTGTGTCCTGACTTCTGGGAGAAGGAGCCAGCCTTTTGCCTTTTCGGCAAGAGGCTCTGCCGCGGCCGAGCGCCATGAGATGTTGCGTCTCTGGGAAAGCACAGATCCCCACTGCTGTTGTGCCTGTAGATAGGGTGCCAAGGCACCGTGAAGAGCAGCAACAGCTTTCAGGGCTGGGCCCTTCCTTGTAGGAGGAGCCGGACGTTTGCCTTTTCGGCAAGAGGCTCTGCCGCGGCCGAGCGCCATGAGATGTTGCGTCTCTGGGAAAGCACAGATCCCCACTGCTGTTGTGCCTGTAGATAGGGCGCCAAGGCACCGTGAAGAGCAGCAAGAGCTTTCAGGGCTGGGCCCTTCCTTGTGGGAGAAGGAGCCGGACGTTTGCCTTTTCGGCAAGAGGCTCTGCCGTGGCCGAACGCCATGAGATGTTGCGTCTCTGGGAAAGCACAGATCCCCACTGCTAGTGTGCCTGTAGATAGGGCGCCAAGGGTAGGTGAAGAGCAGAAACAGCTTTCAGGGCTGGGCCCTTCCTTGTGGGAGAAGGAGCCGGACGTTTGCCTTTTCGGCAAGAGGCTCAGCCGCGACCGAGCGCCATGAGATGTTGCGTCTCTGGGAAGCACCGATCCCCACTGCTGTTGTGCCTGTAGATAGGGCACCAAGGCACCGTGAAGAGCAGCAACACCTTTCAGGGCTGGGCCCTTCCTTGTGGGAGAAGGAGCCGGACGTTTGCCTTTTCGGCAAGAGGCTCTGCCGCGGCCGAGCGCCATGAGATGTTGCGACTCTGGGAAAGCACAGATCCCCACTGCTGTTGTGCCTGTCGATAGGGCGCCAAGGCACCGTGAAGAGCAGCAACAGCTTTCAGGGCTGGGCCCTTCCTTGTGGGAGAAGGAGCCGGACGTTTGCCTTTTCGGCAAGAGGCCCTGCCGCGGCCGAGCGCCATGAGATGTTGCGTCTCTGGGAAAGCACAGATCCCCACTGCTGTTGTGCCTGTAGATAGGGTGCCAAGGCACCGTGAAGAGCAGCAACAGCTTTCAGGGCTGGGCCCTTCCTTGTAGGAGAAGGAGCCGGACGTTTGCCTTTTCGGCAAGAGGCTCTGCCGCGGCCGAGCGCCATGAGATGTTGCGTCTCTGGGAAAGCACAGATCCCCACTGCTGTTGTGCCTGTAGATAGGGCGCCAAGGCACCGTGAAGAGCAGCAACAGCTTTCAGGGCTGGGCCCTTCCAAGTGGGAGAAGGAGCCGGACGTTTGCCTTTTCGGCAAGAGGCTCTGCCGCGGCCGAGCGCCATGAGATGTTGCGTCTCTGGGAAAGCACAGATCCCCACTGCTGTTGTGCCTGTAGATAGGGCGCCAAGGGTAGGTGAAGAGCAGCAAGAGCTTTCAGGGCTGGGCCCTTCCTTGTGGGAGAAGGAGCCGGACGTTTGCCTTTTCGGCAAGAGGCTCTGCCGCGGCCGAGCGCCATGAGATGTTGCGTCTCTGGGAAAGCACAGATCCCCACTGCTGTTGTGCCTGTAGATAGGGCGCCAAGGCACCGTGAAGAGCAGCAACAGCTTTCAGGGCTGGGCCCTTCCTTGTGGGAGAAGGATCCGGACGTTTGCCTTTTCGGCAAGAGGCTCTGCCACGGCCGAGCGCCATGAGATGTTGCGTCTCTGGGAAAGCACAGATCCCCACTGCTGTTGTGCCTGTAGATAGGGCGCCAAGGCACCGTGAAGAGCAGCAACAGCTTTCAGGGCTGGGCCCTTCCTTGTGGGAGAAGGAGCCGGACGTTTGCCTTTCGGCAAGAGGCTCAGCCGCGGCCGAACGCCATGAGATGTTGCGTCTCTGGGAAAGCACCGATGCCCACTGCTGTTGTGCCTGTCGATAGGGCGCCAAGGCACCGTGAAGAGCAGCAACAGCTTTCAGGGCTGGGCCCTTCCTTGTGGGAGAAGGAGCCGGATGTTTGCCTTTTCGGCAAGAGGCTCAGCCGCGGCCGAGCGCCATGAGATGTTGCGTCTCTGGGAAAGCACAGATCCCCACTGCTGTTGTGCCTGTAGATAGGGCGCCAAGGCACCGTGAAGAGCAGCAAGAGCTTTCAGGGCTGGGCCCTTCCTTGTAGGAGAAGGAGCCGGATGTTTGCCTTTTCGGCAAGAGGCTCAGCCGCGGCCGAACGCCATGAGATGTTGCGTCTCTGGGAAAGCACAGATCCCCACTGCTGTTGTGCCTGTAGATAGGGCGCCAAGGCACCGTGAAGAGCAGCAAGAGCTTTCAGGGCTGGGCCCTTCCTTGTGGGAGAAGGAGCCGGATGTTTGCCTTTTCGGCAAGAGGCTCTGCTGCTGCCAAGCACCATGAGATTTTGCGTCTCTGGGAAAGCACAGATCCCCACTGCTGTTGTGCCTGTAGATAGGGCGCCAAGGCACCGTGAAGAGCAGCAACACCTTTCAGGGCTGTGTCCTGACTTCTGGGAGAAGGAGCCAGCCTTTTGCCTTTTCGGCAAGAGGCTCTGCCGTGGCCGAGCGCCATGAGATGTTGCGTCTCTGGGAAAGCACAGATCCCCACTGCTGTTGTGCCTGTAGATAGGGCGCCAAGGCACCGTGAAGAGCAGCAACACCTTTCAGGGCTGGGCCCTTCCTTGTGGGAGAAGGAGCCGGATGTTTGCCTTTTCGGCAAGAGGCTCTGCTGCTGCCAAGCACCATGAGATTTGCGTCTCTGGAAAGCACAGATCCCCACTGCTGTTGTGCCTGTAGATAGGGCGCCAAGGCACCGTGAAGAGCAGCAACACCTTTCAGGGCTGTGGTCCTGACTTCTGGGAGAAGGACCAGCCTTTTGCCTTTTCGGCAAGAGGCTCTGCCGCGCCGAGCGCCATGAGATGTTGCGTCTCTGGGAAAGCACAGATCCCCACTGCTGTTGTGCCTGTAGATAGGGTGCCAAGGCACGTGAAGAGCAGCAACAGCTTTCAGGGCTGGGCCCTTCCAAGTGGGAGAAGGAGCCGGACGTTTGCCTTTTCGGCAAGAGGCTCTGCCGCGGCCGAGCGCCATGAGATGTTGCGTCTCTGGGAAAGCACAGATCCCCACTGCTGTTGTGCCTGTAGATAGGGCACCAAGGCACCGTGAAGAGCAGCAAGAGCTTTCAGGGCTGGGCCCTTCCTTGTAGGAGAAGGAGCCGGACGTTTGCCTTTTCGGCAAGAGGCTCTGCCGCGGCCGAGCGCCATGAGATGTTGCGTCTCTGGGAAAGCACAGATCCCCACTGCTGTTGTGCCTGTAGATAGGGCGCCAAGGCACCGTGAAGCAGCAGCAAGAGCTTTCAGGGCTGGGCCCTTCCAAGTGGGAGAAGGAGCCGGACGTTTGCCTTTTCGGCAAGAGGCTCTGCCGTGGCCGAACGCCATGAGATGTTGCGTCTTGGGAAAGCACAGATCCCCACTACTAGTGTGCCTGTAGATAGGGCGCCAAGGGTAGGTGAAGAGCAGAAACAGCTTTCAGGGCTGGGCCCTTCCTTGTGGGAGAAGGAGCCGGACGTTTGCCTTTTCGGCAAGAGGCTCAGCCGCGGACCGAGCGCCATGAGATGTTGCGTCTCTGGGAAAGCACCGATCCCCACTGCTGTTGTGCCTGTAGATAGGGCACCAAGGCACCGTGAAGAGCAGCAACACCTTTCAGGGCTGGGCCCTTCCAAGTGGGAGAAGGATCCGGACGTTTGCCTTCTCGGCAAGAGGCTCAGCCGCGGCCGAGCGCCATGAGATGTTGCGTCTCTGGGAAAGCACAGATCCCCACTGCTGTTGTGCCTGTAGATAGGGCACCAAGGCACCGTGAAGAACAGCAACAGCTTTCAGGGCTGGGCCCTTCCTTGTGGGAGAAGGAGCCGGACGTTTGCCTTTTCGGCAAGAGGCTCTGCCGCGGCCGAGCGCCATGAGATGTTGCGTCTCTGGGAAAGCACAGATCCCCACTGCTGTTGTGCCTGTAGATAGGGCGCCAAGGCACCGTGAAGAGCAGCAAGAGCTTTCAGGGCTGGCCCTTCCTTGTGGGAGAAGGATCCGGACGTTTGCCTTTTCGGCAAGAGGCTCTGCCACGGCCGAGCGCCATGAGATGTTGCGTCTCTGGGAAAGCACAGATCCCCACTGCTGTTGTGCCTGTAGATAGGGCGCCAAGGCACCGTGAAGAGCAGCAACAGCTTTTCAGGGCTGGGCCCTTCCTGTGGGAGAAGGAGCCGGACGTTTGCCTTTCGGCAAGAGGCTCAGCCGCGGGCCGAACGCCATGAGATGTTGCGTCTCTGGGAAAGCACCGATGCCCACTGCTGTTGTGCCAAGGCACCGTGAAGAGCAGCAACAGCTTTCAGGGCTGGGCCCCTTCCTTGTGGGAGAAGGAGCCGGATGTTTGCCTTTTCGGCAAGAGGCTCAGCCGCGGCCGAGCGCCATGAGATGTTGCGTCTCTGGGAAAGCACAGATCCCCACTGCTGTTGTGCCTGTAGATAGGGCGCCAAGGCACCGTGAAGAGCAGCAAGAGCTTTCAGGGCTGGGCCCTTCCTTGTAGGAGAAGGAGCCGGATGTTTGCCTTTTCGGCAAGAGGCTCAGCCGCGGCCGAACGCCATGAGATGTTGCGTCTCTGGGAAAGCACAGATCCCCACTGCTGTTGTGCCTGTAGATAGGGGCGCCAAGGCACCGTGAAGAGCAGCAACTCCTTTCAGGGCTGGGCCCTTCCTTGTGGGAGAAGGAGCCGGATGTTTGCCTTTTCGGCAAGAGGCTCTGCTGCTGCCAAGCACCATGAGATTTTGCGTCTCTGGGAAAGCACAGATCCCCACTGCTGTTGTGCCTGTAGATAGGGCGCCAAGGCACCGTGAAGAGCAGCAACACCTTTCAGGGCTGTGTCCTGACTTCTGGGAGAAGGAGCCAGCCTTTTGCCTTTTCGGCAAGAGGCTCTGCCGTGGCCGAGCGCCATGAGATGTTGCGTCTCTGGGAAAGCACAGATCCCCACTGCTGTTGTGCCTGTAGATAGGGCGCCAAGGCACCGTGAAGAGCAGCAACACCTTTCAGGGCTGGGCCCTTCCAAGTGGGAGAAGGAGCCGGATGTTTGCCTTTTCGGCAAGAGGCTCTGCTGCTGCCAAGCACCATGTGATTTTGCGTCTCTGGGAAAGCACAGATCCCCACTGCTGTTGTGCCTGTAGATAGGGCGCCAAGGCACCGTGAAGAGCAGCAACACCTTTCAGGGCTGTGTCCTGACTTCTGGGAGAAGGAGCCAGCCTTTTGCCTTTTCGGCAAGAGGCTCTGCCGCGGCCGAGCGCCATGAGATGTTGCGTCTCTGGGAAAGCACAGATCCCCACTGCTGTTGTGCCTGTAGATAGGGTGCCAAGGCACCGTGAAGAGCAGCAACAGCTTTCAGGGCTGGGCCCTTCCAAGTGGGAGAAGGAGCCGGACGTTTGCCTTTTCGGCAAGAGGCTCTGCCGCGGCCGAGCGCCATGAGATGTTGCGTCTCTGGGGAAAGCACAGATCCCCACTGCTGTTGTGCCTGTAGATAGGGCACCAAGGCACCGTGAAGAGCAGCAAGAGCTTTCAGGGCTGGGCCCTTCCTTGTAGGAGAAGGAGCCGGACGTTTGCCTTTTCGGCAAGAGGCTCTGCCGCGGCCGAGCGCCATGAGATGTTGCGTCTCTGGGAAAGCACAGATCCCCACTGCTGTTGTGCCTGTAGATAGGGCGCCAAGGCACCGTGAAGAGCAGCAAGAGCTTTCAGGGCTGGGGCCCTTCCTTGTGGGAGAAGGAGCCGGACGTTTGCCTTTTCGGCAAGAGGCTCTGCCGTGGCCCGAACGCCATGAGATGTTGCGTCTCTGGGAAAGCACAGATCCCCACTACTAGTGTGCCTGTAGATAGGGCGCCAAGGGTAGGTGAAGAGCAGAAACAGCTTTCAGGGCTGGGCCCTTCCTTGTGGGAGAAGGAGCCGGACGTTTGCCTTTTCGGCAAGAGGCTCAGCCGCGACCGAGCGCCATGAGATGTTGCGTCTCTGGGAAAGCACCGATCCCCACTGCTGTTGTGCCTGTAGATAGGGCACCAAGGCACCGTGAAGAGCAGCAACACCTTTCAGGGCTGGGCCCTTCCAAGTGGGAGAAGGATCCGGACGTTTGCCTTCTCGGCAAGAGGCTCAGCCGCGGCCGAGCGCCATGAGATGTTGCGTCTCTGGGAAAGCACAGATCCCCACTGCTGTTGTGCCTGTAGATAGGGCACCAAGGCACCGTGAAGAACAGCAACAGCTTTCAGGGCTGGGCCATTCCTTTGGGGGAGAAGGAGCCGGACGTTTGCCTTTTCGGCAAGAGGCTCTTCTGCGGCCAAGCGACATGAGATGTTGCGTCTCTGGGAAAGCACAGATCCCCACTGCTGTTGTGCCTGTCGATAGGGCACCAAGGCACCGTGAAGTGCAGCAAACAGCTTTCAGGGCTGGGCCCTTCCTTGTGGGAGAAGGAGCCGGACGTTTGCCTTTTCGGCAAGAGGCTCTGCCGCGGCCGAGCGCCATGAGATGTTGCGACTCTGGGAAAGCACAGATCCCCACTGCTGTTGTGCCTGTCGATAGGGCGCCAAGGCACCGTGAAGAGCAGCAACAGCTTTCAGGGCTGGGCCCTTCCTTGTGGGAGAAGGAGCCGGACGTTTGCCTTTTCGGCAAGAGGCTCTGCCGCGGCCGAGCGCCATGAGATGTTGCGTCTCTGGGAAAGCACAGATCCCCACTGCTGTTGTGCCTGTAGATAGGGCGCCAAGGCACCGTGAAGAGGCAGCAACAGCTTTCAGGGCTGGGCCCTTCCTTGTAGGAGAAGGAGCCGGACGTTTGCCTTTTCGGCAAGAGGCTCTGCCGCGGCCGAGCGCCATGAGATGTTGCGTCTCTGGGAAGCACAGATCCCCACTGCTGTTGTGCCTGTCGATAGGGCGCCAAGGCACCTTGAAGAGCAGCAAGAGCTTTCAGGGCTGGGCCCTTCCAAGTGGGAGAAGGAGCCGGATGTTTGCCTTTTCGGCAAGAGGCTCAGCCGCGGCCGAACGCCATGAGATGTTGCGTCTCTGGGAAAGCACAGATCCCCACTGCTGTTGTGCCTGTCGATAGGGCGCCAAGGCACCGTGAAGAGCAGCAACACCTTTCAGGGCTGGGCCCTTCCTTGTGGGAGAAGGAGCCGGACGTTTGCCTTTTCGCAAGAGGCTCTGCCGCGGCCGAGCGCCATGAGATGTTGCGTCTCTGGGAAAGCACAGATCCCCCACTGCTGTTGTGCCTGTAGATAGGGCGCCAAGGGTAGGTGAAGAGCAGCAAGAGCTTTCAGGGCTGGGCCCTTCCTTGTGGGAGAAGGAGCCGGACGTTTGCCTTTTCGCAAGAGGCTCTGCGCGGCCGAGCGCCATGAGATGTTGCGTCTCTGGGAAAGCACAGATCCCCACTGCTGTTGTGCCTGTAGATAGGGCGCCAAGGCACCGTGAAGAGCAGCAAGAGCTTTCAGGGCTGGGCCCTTCCTTGTGGGAGAAGGAGCCGGACGTTTGCCTTTTTGGCAAGAGGCTCTGCCACGGCCGAGCGCCATGAGATGTTGCGTCTCTGGAAAGCACAGATCCCCACTGCTGTTGTGCCTGTAGATAGGGCGCCAAGGCACCGTGAAGAGCAGCAACAGCTTTCAGGGCTGGGCCCTTCCTTGTGGGAGAAGGAGCCGGACGTTTGCCTTTCGGCAAGAGGCTCAGCCGCGGCCGAACGCCATGAGATTTTGCGTCTCTGGGAAAGCACAGATCCCCACTGCTGTTGTGCCTGTAGATAGGGCGCCAAGGCACCGTGAAGAGCAGCAACACCTTTCAGGGCTGGGCCCTTCCTTGTGGAGAAGGAGCCGGATGTTTGCCTTTTCGGCAAGAGGCTCAGCCGCGGCCGAGCGCCATGAGATGTTGCGTCTCTGGGAAAGCACAGATCCCCCACTGCTGTTGTGCCTGTAGATAGGGCGCCAAGGCACCGTGAAGAGCAGCAAGAGCTTTCAGGGCTGGGCCCTTCCTTGTAGGAGAAGGAGCCGGATGTTTGCCTTTTCGGCAAGAGGCTCAGCCGCGGCCGAACGCCATGAGATGTTGCGTCTCTGGGAAAGCACAGATCCCCACTGCTGTTGTGCCTGTAGATAGGGTGCCAAGGCACCGTGAAGAGCAGCAACACCTTTCAGGGCTGGGCCCTTCCTTGTGGGAGAAGGAGCCGGATGTTTGCCTTTTCGGCAAGAGGCTCTGCTGCTGCCAAGCACCATGAGATTTTGCGTCTCTGGGAAAGCACAGATCCCCACTGCTGTTGTGCCTGTAGATAGGGCGCCAAGGCACCGTGAAGAGCAGCAACACCTTTCAGGGCTGTGTCCTGACTTCTGGGAGAAGGAGCCAGCCTTTTGCCTTTTCGGCAAGAGGCTCTGCCGTGGCCGAGCGCCATGAGATGTTGCGTCTCTGGGAAAGCACAGATCCCCACTGCTGTTGTGCCTGTCGATAGGGCGCCAAGGCACCGTGAAGAGCAGCAACAGCTTTCAGGGCTGGGCCCTTCCTTGTGGGAGAAGGAGCCGGAAGTTTGCCTTTTCGGCAAGAGGCTCAGCCGCGGCCGAGCGCCATGAGATGTTGCGTCTCTGGGAAAGCACCGATGCCCACTGCTGTTGTGCCTGTAGATAGGGCACCAAGCACCGTGAAGAGCAGCAAGAGCTTTCAGGGCTGGGCCCTTCCTTGTGGGAGAAGGAGCCGGATGTTTGCCTTTTCGGCAAGAGGCTCTGCTGCTGCCAAGCACCATGAGATTTTGCGTCTCTGGGAAAGCACAGATCCCCACTGCTGTTGTGCCTGTAGATAGGGCGCCAAGGCACCGTGAAGAGCAGCAACACCTTTCAGGGCTGTGTCCTGACTTCTGGGAGAAGGAGCCAGCCTTTTGCCTTTTCGGCAAGAGGCTCTGCCGCGGCCGAGCGCCATGAGATGTTGCGTCTCTGGGAAAGCACAGATCCCCCACTGCTGTTGTGCCTGTAGATAGGGTGCCAAGGCACCGTGAAGAGCAGCAACAGCTTTCAGGGCTGGGCCCTTCCAAGTGGGAGAAGGAGCCGGACGTTTGCCTTTTCGGCAAGAGGCTCTGCCGCGGCCGAGCGCCATGAGATGTTGCGTCTCTGGGAAAGCACAGATCCCCACTGCTGTTGTGCCTGTAGATAGGGCGCCAAGGCACCGTGAAGAGCAGCAACAGCTTTCAGGGCTGGGCCCTTCCTTGTAGGAGAAGGAGCCGGACGTTTGCCTTTTCGGCAAGAGGCTCTGCCGCGGCCGAGCGCCATGAGATGTTGCGTCTCTGGGAAAGCACAGATCCCCACTGCTGTTGTGCCTGTAGATAGGGCGCCAAGGCACCGTGAAGAGCAGCAAGAGCTTTCAGGGCTGGGCCCTTCCAAGTGGGAGAAGGAGCCGGATGTTTGCCTTTTCGGCAAGAGGCTCAGCCGCGGCCGAACGCCATGAGATGTTGCGTCTCTGGGAAAGCACAGATCCCCACTGCTGTTGTGCCTGTCGATAGGGCGCCAAGGCACCGTGAAGAGCAGCAAACACCTTTCAGGGCTGGGCCCTTCCTTGTGGGAGAAGGAGCCGGACGTTTGCCTTTTCGGCAAGAGGCTCTGCCGCGGCCGAGCGCCATGAGATGTTGCGTCTCTGGGAAAGCACAGATCCCCACTGCTGTTGTGCCTGTAGATAGGGCGCCAAGGGTAGGTGAAGAGCAGCAAGAGCTTTCAGGGCTGGGCCCTTCCTTGTGGGAGAAGGAGCCGGACGTTTGCCTTTTCGGCAAGAGGCTCTGCCGCGGCCGAGCGCCATGAGATGTTGCGTCTCTGGGAAAGCACAGATCCCCACTGCTGTTGTGCCTGTAGATAGGGCGCCAAGGCACCGTGAAGAGCAGCAAGAGCTTTCAGGGCTGGGCCCTTCCTTGTGGGAGAAGGAGCCGGACGTTTGCCTTTTTGGCAAGAGGCTCTGCCACGGCCGAGCGCCATGAGATGTTGCGTCTCTGGAAAGCACAGATCCCCACTGCTGTTGTGCCTGTAGATAGGGCGCCAAGGCACCGTGAAGAGCAGCAACAGCTTTCAGGGCTGGGCCCTTCCTTGTGGAGAAGGAGCCGGACGTTTGCCTTTCGGCAAGAGGCTCAGCCGCGGCCGAACGCCATGAGATTTTGCGTCTCTGGGAAAGCACAGATCCCCCACTGCTGTTGTGCCTGTAGATAGGGCGCCAAGGCACCGTGAAGAGCAGCAACACCTTTCAGGGCTGGGCCCTTCCTTGTGGGAGAAGGAGCCGGATGTTTGCCTTTTCGGCAAGAGGCTCAGCCGCGGCCGAGCGCCATGAGATGTTGCGTCTCTGGGAAAGCACAGATCCCCACTGCTGTTGTGCCTGTAGATAGGGCGCCAAGGCACCGTGAAGAGCAGCAAGAGCTTTCAGGGCTGGGCCCTTCCTTGTAGGAGAAGGAGCCGGATGTTTGCCTTTTCGGCAAGAGGCTCTGCCGCGGCCGAACGCCATGAGATGTTGCGTCTCTGGGAAAGCACAGATCCCCACTGCTGTTGTGCCTGTAGATAGGGTGCCAAGGCACCGTGAAGAGCAGCAACACCTTTCAGGGCTGGGCCCTTCCTTGTGGGAGAAGGAGCCGGATGTTTGCCTTTTCGGCAAGAGGCTCTGCTGCTGCCAAGCACCATGAGATTTTGCGTCTCTGGGAAAGCACAGATCCCCACTGCTGTTGTGCCTGTAGATAGGGCGCCAAGGCACCGTGAAGAGCAGCAACACCTTTCAGGGCTGTGTCCTGACTTCTGGGAGAAGGAGCCAGCCTTTTGCCTTTTCGGCAAGAGGCTCTGCCGTGGCCGAGCGCCATGAGATGTTGCGTCTCTGGGAAAGCACAGATCCCCACTGCTGTTGTGCCTGTCGATAGGGCGCCAAGGCACCGTGAAGAGCAGCAACAGCTTTCAGGGCTGGGCCCTTCCTTGTGGGAGAAGGAGCCGGAAGTTTGCCTTTTCGGCAAGAGGCTCAGCCGCGGCCGAGCGCCATGAGATGTTGCGTCTCTGGGAAATCACCGATGCCCACTGCTGTTGTGCCTGTAGATAGGGCGCCAAGGCACCGTGAAGAGCAGCAAGAGCTTTCAGGGCTGGGCCCTTCCTTGTGGGAGAAGGAGCCGGATGTTTGCCTTTTCGGCAAGAGGCTCTGCTGCTGCCAAGCACCATGAGATTTTGCGTCTCTGGGAAAGCACAGATCCCCACTGCTGTTGTGCCTGTAGATAGGGCGCCAAGGCACCGTGAAGAGCAGCAACACCTTTCAGGGCTGTGTCCTGACTTCTGGGAGAAGGAGCCAGCCTTTTGCCTTTTCGGCAAGAGGCTCTGCCGCGGCCGAGCGCCATGAGATGTTGCGTCTCTGGGAAAGCACAGATCCCCACTGCTGTTGTGCCTGTAGATAGGGTGCCAAGGCACCGTGAAGAGCAGCAACAGCTTTCAGGGCTGGGCCCTTCCAAGTGGGAGAAGGAGCCGGACGTTTGCCTTTTCGGCAAGAGGCTCTGCCGCGGCCGAGCGCCATGAGATGTTGCGCCTCTGGGAAAGCACAGATCCCCACTGCTGTTGTGCCTGTAGATAGGGCGCCAAGGCACCGTGAAGAGCAGCAACAGCTTTCAGGGCTGGGCCCTTCCTTGTGGGAGAAGGAGCCGGACGTTTGCCTTTTCGGCAAGAGGCTCTGCCGCGGTCCGAGCGCCATGAGATGTTGCGTCTCTGGGAAAGCACAGATCCCCACTGCTGTTGTGCCTGTAGATAGGGCGCCAAGGCACCGTGAAGAGCAGCAAGAGCTTTCAGGGCTGGGCCCTTCCTTGTGGGAGAAGGAGCCGGACGTTTGCCTTTTCGGCAAGAGGCTCTGCCGTGGCCGAACGCCATGAGATGTTGCGTCTCTGGGAAAGCACAGATCCCCACTGCTAGTGTGCCTGTAGATAGGGCGCCAAGGGTAGGTGAAGAGCAGAAACAGCTTTCAGGGCTGGGCCCTTCCTTGTGGGAGAAGGAGCCGGACGTTTGCCTTTTCGGCAAGAGGCTCAGCCGCGACCGAGCGCCATGAGATGTTGCGTCTCTGGGAAAGCACCGATCCCCACTGCTGTTGTGCCTGTAGATAGGGCACCAAGGCACCGTGAAGAGCAGCAACAGCTTTCAGGGCTGGGCCCTTCCAAGTGGGAGAAGGATCCGGACGTTTGCCTTCTCGGCAAGAGGCTCAGCCGCGGCCGAGCGCCATGAGATGTTGCGTCTCTGGGAAAGCACAGATCCCCACTGCTGTTGTGCCTGTAGATAGGGCACCAAGGCACCGTGAAGAACAGCAACAGCTTTCAGGGCTGGGCCATTCCTTTGGGGAGAAGGAGCCGGACGTTTGCCTTTTCGGCAAGAGGCTCTTCTGCGGCCAAGCGACATGAGATGTTGCGTCTCTGGGAAAGCACAGATCCCCACTGCTGTTGTGCCTGTCGATAGGGCACCAAGGCACCGTGAAGTGCAGCAACAGCTTTCAGGGCTGGGCCCTTCCTTGTGGGAGAAGGAGCCGGACGTTTGCCTTTTCGGCAAGAGGCTCTGCCGCGGCCGAGCGCCATGAGATGTTGCGACTCTGGGAAAGCACAGATCCCCACTGCTGTTGTGCCTGTCGATAGGGCGCCAAGGCACCGTGAAGAGCAGCAACAGCTTTCAGGGCTGGGCCCTTCCTTGTGGGAGAAGGAGCCGGACGTTTGCCTTTTCGGCAAGAGGCTCTGCCGCGGCCGAGCGCCATGAGATGTTGCGTCTCTGGGAAAGCACAGATCCCCACTGCTGTTGTGCCTGTAGATAGGGCGCCAAGGCACCGTGAAGAGCAGCAAGAGCTTTCAGGGCTGGGCCCTTCCAAGTGGGAGAAGGAGCCGGATGTTTGCCTTTTCGGCAAGAGGCTCAGCCGCGGCCGAACGCCATGAGATGTTGCGTCTCTGGGAAAGCACAGATCCCCACTGCTGTTGTGCCTGTCGATAGGGCGCCAAGGCACCGTGAAGAGCAGCAACACCTTTCAGGGCTGGGCCCTTCCTTGTGGGAGAAGGAGCCGGACGTTTGCCTTTTCGGCAAGAGGCTCTGCCGCGGCCGAGCGCCATGAGATGTTGCGTCTCTGGGAAAGCACAGATCCCCACTGCTGTTGTGCCTGTAGATAGGGCGCCAAGGGTAGGTGAAGAGCAGCAAGAGCTTTCAGGGCTGGGCCCTTCCTTGTGGGAGAAGGAGCCGGACGTTTGCCTTTTCGGCAAGAGGCTCTGCCGCGGCCGAGCGCCATGAGATGTTGCGTCTCTGGGAAAGCACAGATCCCCACTGCTGTTGTGCCTGTAGATAGGGCGCCAAGGCACCGTGAAGAGCAGCAAGAGCTTTCAGGGCTGGGCCCTTCCTTGTGGGAGAAGGAGCCGGACGTTTGCCTTTTCGGCAAGAGGCTCTGCCACGGCCGAGCGCCATGAGATGTTGCGTCTCTGGGAAAGCACAGATCCCCACTGCTGTTGTGCCTGTAGATAGGGCGCCAAGGCACCGTGAAGAGCAGCAACAGCTTTCAGGGCTGGGCCCTTCCTTGTGGGAGAAGGAGCCGGACGTTTGCCTTTCGGCAAGAGGCTCAGCCGCGGCCGAACGCCATGAGATTTTGCGTCTCTGGGAAAGCACAGATCCCCACTGCTGTTGTGCCTGTAGATAGGGCGCCAAGGCACCGTGAAGAGCAGCAACACCTTTCAGGGCTGGGCCCTTCCTTGTGGGAGAAGGAGCCGGATGTTTGCCTTTTCGGCAAGAGGCTCAGCCGCGGCCGAGCGCCATGAGATGTTGCGTCTCTGGGAAAGCACAGATCCCCACTGCTGTTGTGCCTGTAGATAGGGCGCCAAGGCACCGTGAAGAGCAGCAAGAGCTTTCAGGGCTGGGCCCTTCCTTGTAGGAGAAGGAGCCGGATGTTTGCCTTTTCGGCAAGAGGCTCAGCCGCGGCCGAACGCCATGAGATGTTGCGTCTCTGGGAAAGCACAGATCCCCACTGCTGTTGTGCCTGTAGATAGGGCGCCAAGGCACCGTGAAGAGCAGCAACACCTTTCAGGGCTGTGTCCTGACTTCTGGGAGAAGGAGCCAGCCTTTTGCCTTTTCGGCAAGAGGCTCTGCCGCGGCCGAGCGCCATGAGATGTTGCGTCTCTGGGAAAGCACAGATCCCCACTGCTGTTGTGCCTGTAGATAGGGTGCCAAGGCACCGTGAAGAGCAGCAACAGCTTTCAGGGCTGGGCCCTTCCAAGTGGGAGAAGGAGCCGGACGTTTGCCTTTTCGGCAAGAGGCTCTGCCGCGGCCGAGCGCCATGAGATGTTGCGTCTCTGGGAAAGCACAGATCCCCACTGCTGTTGTGCCTGTAGATAGGGCGCCAAGGCACCGTGAAGAGCAGCAACAGCTTTCAGGGCTGGGCCCTTCCTTGTGGGAGAAGGAGCCGGACGTTTGCCTTTTCGGCAAGAGGCTCTGCCGCGGCCGAGCGCCATGAGATGTTGCGTCTCTGGGAAAGCACAGATCCCCACTGCTGTTGTGCCTGTAGATAGGGCGCCAAGGCACCGTGAAGAGCAGCAAGAGCTTTCAGGGCTGGGCCCTTCCTTGTGGGAGAAGGAGCCGGACGTTTGCCTTTTCGGCAAGAGGCTCTGCCGTGGCCGAACGCCATGAGATGTTGCGTCTCTGGGAAAGCACAGATCCCCACTGCTAGTGTGCCTGTAGATAGGGCGCCAAGGGTAGGTGAAGAGCAGAAACAGCTTTCAGGGCTGGGCCCTTCCTTGTGGGAGAAGGAGCCGGACGTTTGCCTTTTCGGCAAGAGGCTCAGCCGCGACCGAGCGCCATGAGATGTTGCGTCTCTGGGAAAGCACCGATCCCCACTGCTGTTGTGCCTGTAGATAGGGCACCAAGGCACCGTGAAGAGCAGCAACACCTTTCAGGGCTGGGCCCTTCCAAGTGGGAGAAGGATCCGAACGTTTGCCTTTTCGGAAAGAGGCTCTGCCGTGGCCGAGCGCCATGAGATGTTGCGTCTCTGGGAAAGCACAGATCCCCACTGCTGTTGTGCCTGTAGATAGGGCACCAAGGCACCGTGAAGAACAGCAACAGCTTTCAGGGCTGGGCCATTCCTTTGGGGAGAAGGAGCCGGACGTTTGCCTTTTCGGCAAGAGGCTCTTCTGCGGCCAAGCGACATGAGATGTTGCGTCTCTGGGAAAGCACAGATCCCCACTGCTGTTGTGCCTGTCGATAGGGCACCAAGGCACCGTGAAGTGCAGCAACAGCTTTCAGGGCTGGGCCCTTCCTTGTGGGAGAAGGAGCCGGACGTTTGCCTTTTCGGCAAGAGGCTCTGCCGCGGCCGAGCGCCATGAGATGTTGCGACTCTGGGAAAGCACAGATCCCCACTGCTGTTGTGCCTGTCGATAGGGCGCCAAGGCACCGTGAAGAGCAGCAACAGCTTTCAGGGCTGGGCCCTTCCTTGTAGGAGAAGGAGCCGGACGTTTGCCTTTTCGGCAAGAGGCTCTGCCGCGGCCGAGCGCCATGAGATGTTGCGTCTCTGGGAAAGCACAGATCCCCACTGCTGTTGTGCCTGTAGATAGGGCGCCAAGGCACCGTGAAGAGCAGCAACAGCTTTCAGGGCTGGGCCCTTCCTTGTGGGAGAAGGAGCCGGATGTTTGCCTTTTCGGCAAGAGGCTCAGCCGCGGCCGAACGCCATGAGATGTTGCGTCTCTGGGAAAGCACAGATCCCCACTGCTGTTGTGCCTGTAGATAGGGCGCCAAGGCACCGTGAAGAGCAGCAAGAGCTTTCAGGGCTGGGCCCTTCCTTGTGGGAGAAGGAGCCGGACGTTTGCCTTTTCGGCAAGAGGCTCAGCCGCGGCCGAGCGCCATGAGATGTTGCGTCTCTGGGAAAGCACAGATCCCCACTGCTGTTGTGCCTGTAGATAGGGCGCCAAGGCACCGTGAAGAGCAGCAACAGCTTTCAGGGCTGTGTCCTGACTTCTGGGAGAAGGAGCCAGCCTTTTGCCTTTTCGGCAAGAGGCTCTGCCGTGGCCGAGCGCCATGAGATGTTGCGTCTCTGGGAAAGCACAGATCCCCACTGCTGTTGTGCCTGTAGATAGGGCGCCAAGGCACCGTGAAGAGCAGCAACACCTTTCAGGGCTGGGCCCTTCCTTGTGGGAGAAGGAGCCGGACGTTTGCCTTTTCGGCAACAGGCTCAGCCGCGGCCGAGCGCCATGAGATGTTGCGTCTCTGGGAAAGCACAGATCCCCACTGCTGTTGTGCCTGTAGATAGGGCACCAAGGCACCGTGAAGAGCAGCAAGAGCTTTCAGGGCTGGGCCCTTCCTTGTGGGAGAAGGAGCCGGATGTTTGCCTTTTCGGCAAGAGGCTCTGCTGCTGCCAAGCACCATGAGATTTTGCGTCTCTGGGAAAGCACAGATCCCCACTGCTGTTGTGCCTGTAGATAGGGCGCCAAGGCACCGTGAAGAGCAGCAACACCTTTCAGGGCTGTGTCCTGACTTCTGGGAGTGGGAGCCAGCCTTTTGCCTTTTCGGCAGGAGGCTCTGCCGCGGCCGAGCGCCATGAGATGTTGCGTCTCTGGGAAAGCACAGATCCCCACTGCTGTTGTGCCTGTCGATAGGGCGCCAAGGCACCGTGAAGAGCAGCAAGAGCTTTCAGGGCTGGGCCCTTCCAAGTGGGAGAAGGAGCCGGACGTTTGCCTTTTCGGCAAGAGGCTCTGCCGCGGCCGAGCGCCATGAGATGTTGCGTCTCTGGGAAAGCACAGATCCCCACTGCTGTTGTGCCTGTAGATAGGGCGCCAAGGCACCTTGAAGAGCAGCAACAGCTTTCAGGGCTGGGCCCTTCCTTGTGGGAGAAGGAGCCGGACGTTTGCCTTTTCGGCAAGAGGCTCAGCCGCGGCCGAACGCCATGAGATGTTGCGTCTCTGGGAAAGCACAGATCCCCACTGCTGTTGTGCCTGTAGATAGGGCGCCAAGGCACCGTGAAGAGCAGCAACAGCTTTCAGGGCTGGGCCCTTCCAAGTGGGAGAAGGAGCCGGATGTTTGCCTTTTCGGCAAGAGGCTCAGCCGCGGCGGAGCGCCATGAGATGTTGCGTCTCTGGGAAAGCACAGATCCCCACTGCTGTTGTGCCTGTAGATAGGGCGCCAAGGCACCGTGAAGAGCAGCAACAGCTTTCAGGGCTGTGTCCTGACTTCTGGGAGAAGGAGCCAGCCTTTTGCCTTTTCGGCAAGAGGCTCTGCCGTGGCCGAGCGCCATGAGATGTTGCGTCTCTGGGAAAGCACAGATCCCCAGTGCTGTTGTGCCTGTAGATAGGGCGCCAAGGCACCGTGAAGAGCAGCAAGAGCTTTCAGGGCTGGGCCCTTCCAAGTGGGAGAAGGAGCCGGACGTTTGCCTTTTCGGCAAGAGGCTCTGCCGCGGCCAAGCGCCATGAGATGTTGCGTCTCTGGGAAAGCACAGATCCCCAGTGCTGTTGTGCCTGTAGATAGGGCGCCAAGGCACCGTGAAGAGCAGCAACACCTTTCAGGGCTGGGCCCTTCCAAGTGGGAGAAGGAGCCGGACGTTTGCCTTTTCGGCAAGAGGCTCTGCCGTGGCCGAACGACATGAGATGTTGCGTCTCTGGGAAAGCACAGATCCCCACTGCTGTTGTGCCTGTAGATAGGGCGCCAAGGCACCGTGAAGAGCAGCAACAGCTTTCAGGGCTGGGCCCTTCCTTGTAGGAGAAGGAGCCGGACGTTTGCCTTTTCGGCAAGAGGCTCTGCCGCGGGCCGACCGACATGAGATGTTGCGTCTCTGGGAAAGCACAGATCCCCACTGCTGTTGTGCCTGTAGATAGGGCGCCAAGGCACCGTGAAGAGCAGCAACAGCTTTCAGGGCTGGGCCCTTCCTTGTGGGAGAAGCAGCCGGACGTTTGCCTTTTCGGCAAGAGGCTCTGCCGCGGCCGAGCGCCATGAGATGTTGCGTCTCTGGGAAAGCACAGATCCCCACTGCTGTTGTGCCTGTAGATAGGGCGCCAAGGCACCGTGAAGAACAGCAACAGCTTTCACGGCTGGGCCATTCCTTTGGGGAGAAGGAGCCGGACGTTTGCCTTTTCGGCAAGAGGCTCTTCTGCGGCCAAGCGACATGAGATGTTGCGTCTCTGGGAAAGCACAGATCCCCACTGCTGTTGTGCCTGTCGATAGGGCGCCAAGGCACCGTGAAGAGCAGCAACACCTTTCAGGGCTGGGCCCTTCCTTGTGGGAGAAGGAGCCGGACGTTTGCCTTTTCGGCAAGAGGCTCTGCCGCGGCCGAGCGCCATGAGATGTTGCGTCTCTGGGAAAGCACAGATCCCCACTGCTGTTGTGCCTGTAGATAGGGCGCCAAGGCACCGTGAAGAGCAGCAACAGCTTTCAGGGCTGGGCCCTTCCTTGTAGGAGAAGGAGCCGGACGTTTGCCTTTTCGGCAAGAGGCTCTGCCGCGGCCGAGCGCCATGAGATGTTGCGTCTCTGGGAAAGCACAGATCCCCACTGCTGTTGTGCCTGTAGATAGGGCGCCAAGGCACCGTGAAGAGCAGCAACACCTTTCAGGGCTGGGCCCTTTCTTGTGGGAGAAGGAGCCGGACGTTTGCCTTTTCGGCAAGAGGCTCTGCCGCGGCCGAGCGCCATGAGATGTTGCGTCTCTGGGAAAGCACAGATCCCCACTGCTGTTGTGCCTGTAGATAGGGCGCCAAGGCACCGTGAAGAGCAGCAACAGCTTTCAGGGCTGGGCCCTTCCTTGTGGGAGAAGGAGCCGGACGTTTGCCTTTTCGGCAAGAGGCTCAGCCGCGGCTGAGCGCCATGAGATGTTGCGTCTCTGGGAAAGCACAGATCCCCACTGCTGTTGTGCCTGTAGATAGGGCACCAAGGCACCGTGAAGAGCAGCAACACCTTTCAGGGCTGGGCCCTTCCTTGTGGGAGAAGGAGCCGGACGTTTGCCTTTTCGGCAAGAGGCTCTGCTGCTGCCAAGCACCATGAGATTTTGCGTCTCTGGGAAAGCACAGATCCCCACTGCTGTTGTGCCTGTAGATAGGGCGCCAAGGCACCGTGAAGAGCAGCAACAGCTTTCAGGGCTGTGTCCTGACTTCTGGGAGAAGGAGCCAGCCTTTTGCCTTTTCGGCAAGAGGCTCTGCCGTGGCCGAGCGCCATGAGATGTTGCGTCTCTGGGAAAGCACAGATCCCCACTGCTGTTGTGCCTGTAGATAGGGCACCAAGGCACCGTGAAGAACAGCAACAGCTTTCAGGGCTGGGCCATTCCTTTGGGGAGAAGGAGCCGGACGTTTGCCTTTTCGGCAAGAGGCTCTTCTGCGGCCAAGCGACATGAGATGTTGCGTCTCTGGGAAAGCACAGATCCCCACTGCTGTTGTGCCTGTAGATAGGGCGCCAAGGCACCGTGAAGAGCAGCAACACCTTTCAGGGCTGGGCCCTTCCTTGTGGGAGAAGGAGCCGGACGTTTGCCTTTTCGGCAAGAGGCTCTGCCGCGGCCGAGCGCCATGAGATGTTGCGTCTCTGGGAAAGCACAGATCCCCACTGCTGTTGTGCCTGTAGATAGGGCGCCAAGGCACCGTGAAGAGCAGCAACAGCTTTCAGGGCTGGGCCCTTCCTTGTGGGAGAAGGAGCCGGACGTTTGCCTTTTCGGCAAGAGGCTCTGCCGCGGCCGAGCGCCATGAGATGTTGCGTCTCTGGGAAAGCACAGATCCCCACTGCTGTTGTGCCTGTAGATAGGGCGCCAAGGCACCGTGAAGAGCAGCAAGAGCTTTCAGGGCTGGGCCCTTCCTTGTAGGAGAAGGAGCCAGACGTTTGCCTTTTCGGCAAGAGGCTCTGCCGTGGCCGAGCGCCATGAGATGTTGCGTCTCTGGGAAAGCACAGATCCCCAGTGCTGTTGTGCCTGTAGATAGGGCGCCAAGGCACCGTGAAGAGCAGCAAGAGCTTTCAGGGCTGGGCCCTTCCTTGTGGGAGAAGGAGCCGGACGTTTGCCTTTTCGGCAAGAGGCTCTGCCGCGGCCAAGCGCCATGAGATGTTGCGTCTCTGGGAAAGCACAGATCCCCAGTGCTGTTGTGCCTGTAGATAGAACGCCAAGGCACCGTGAAGAGCAGCAACACCTTTCAGGGCTGGGCCCTTCCAAGTGGGAGAAGGAGCCGGACGTTTGCCTTTTCGGCAAGAGGCTCTGCCGTGGCCGAACGACATGAGATGTTGCGTCTCTGGGAAAGCACAGATCCCCACTGCTGTTGTGCCTGTAGATAGGGCGCCAAGGCACCGTGAAGAGCAGCAACAGCTTTCAGGGCTGGGCCCTTCCTTGTGGGAGAAGGAGCCGGACGTTTGCCTTTTCGGCAAGAGGCTCTGCCGTGGCCGAACGACATGAGATGTTGCGTCTCTGGGAAAGCACAGATCCCCACTGCTGTTGTGCCTGTAGATAGGGCGCCAAGGGTAGGTGAAGAGCAGCAACAGCTTTCAGGGCTGGGCCCTTCCTTGTGGGAGAAGGAGCCGGACGTTTGCCTTTTCGGCAAGAGGCTCAGCCGCGGCCGAGCGCCATGAGATGTTGCGTCTCTGGGAAAGCACAGATCCCCACTGCTGTTGTGCCTGTAGATAGGGCACCAAGGCACCGTGAAGAGCAGCAACACCTTTCAGGGCTGGGCCCTTCCAAGTGGGAGAAGGAGCCGGACGTTTGCCTTTTCGGCAAGAGGCTCTGCTGCTGCCAAGTACCATGAGACGTTGCGTCTCTGGGAAAGCACAGATCCCCACTGCTGTTGTGCCTGTAGATAGGGCGCCAAGGCACCGTGAAGAGCAGCAACACCTTTCAGGGCTGTGTCCTGACTTCTGGGAGAAGGAGCCAGCCTTTTGCCTTTTCGGCAAGAGGCTCTGCCGTGGCCGAGCGCCATGAGATGTTGCGTCTCTGGGAAAGCACCGATCCCCACTGCTGTTGTGCCTGTAGATAGGGCACCAAGGCACCGTGAAGAGCAGCAACAGCTTTCAGGGCTGGGCCATTCCTTTGGGGAGAAGGAGCCGGACGTTTGCCTTTTCGGCAAGAGGCTCTGCTGCTGCCAAGCGACATGAGATGTTGCGTCTCTGGGAAAGCACAGATCCCCACTGCTGTTGTGCCTGTCGATAGAGCGCCAAGGCACCGTGAAGAGCAGCAACAGCTTTCAGGGCTGGGCCCTTCCAAGTGGGAGAAGCAGCCGGACGTTTGCCTTTTCGGCAAGAGGCTCTGCCGCGGCCGAGCGCCATGAGATGTTGCGTCTCTGGGAAAGCACAGATCCCCACTGCTGTTGTGCCTGTAGATAGGGCGCCAAGGCACCGTGAAGAACAGCAACAGCTTTCACGGCTGGGCCATTCCTTTGGGGAGAAGGAGCCGGACGTTTGCCTTTTCGGCAAGAGGCTCTTCTGCGGCCAAGCGACATGAGATGTTGCGTCTCTGGGAAAGCACAGATCCCCACTGCTGTTGTGCCTGTCGATAGGGCGCCAAGGCACCGTGAAGAGCAGCAAGAGCTTTCAGGGCTGGGCCCTTCCTTGTGGGAGAAGGAGCCGGACGTTTGCCTTTTCGGCAAGAGGCTCTGCCGCGGCCGAGCGCCATGAGATGTTGCGTCTCTGGGAAAGCACAGATCCCCACTGCTGTTGTGCCTGTAGATAGGGCGCCAAGGCACCGTGAAGAGCAGCAACAGCTTTCAGGGCTGGGCCCTTCCTTGTAGGAGAAGGAGCCGGATGTTTGCCTTTTCGGCAAGAGGCTCTGCCGCGGCCGAGCGCCATGAGATGTTGCGTCTCTGGGAAAGCACAGATCCCCACTGCTGTTGTGCCTGTAGATAGGGCGCCAAGGCACCGTGAAGAGCAGCAACACCTTTCAGGGCTGGGCCCTTCCAAGTGGGAGAAGGAGCCGGACGTTTGCCTTTTCGGCAAGAGGCTCTGCCGCGGCGGAGCGCCATGAGATGTTGCGTCTCTGGGAAAGCACAGATCCCCACTGCTGTTGTGCCTGTAGATAGGGCGCCAAGGCACCGTGAAGAGCAGCAACAGCTTTCAGGGCTGGGCCCTTCCTTGTGGGAGAAGGAGCCGGACGTTTGCCTTTTCGGCAAGAGGCTCAGCCGCGGCCGAGCGCCATGAGATGTTGCGTCTCTGGGAAAGCACAGATCCCCACTGCTGTTGTGCCTGTAGATAGGGCACCAAGGCACCGTGAAGAGCAGCAACACCTTTCAGGGCTGGGCCCTTCCTTGTGGGAGAAGGAGCCGGACGTTTGCCTTTTCGGCAAGAGGCTCTGCTGCTGCCAAGCACCATGAGATTTTGCGTCTCTGGGAAAGCACAGATCCCCACTGCTGTTGTGCCTGTAGATAGGGCGCCAAGGCACCGTGAAGAGCAGCAACAGCTTTCAGGGCTGTGTCCTGACTTCTGGGAGAAGGAGCCAGCCTTTTGCCTTTTCGGCAAGAGGCTCTGCCGTGGCCGAGCGCCATGAGATGTTGCGTCTCTGGGAAAGCACAGATCCCCACTGCTGTTGTGCCTGTAGATAGGGCACCAAGGCACCGTGAAGAACAGCAACAGCTTTCAGGGCTGGGCCATTCCTTTGGGGAGAAGGAGCCGGACGTTTGCCTTTTCGGCAAGAGGCTCTTCTGCGGCCAAGCGACATGAGATGTTGCGTCTCTGGGAAAGCACAGATCCCCACTGCTGTTGTGCCTGTAGATAGGGCGCCAAGGCACCGTGAAGAGCAGCAACACCTTTCAGGGCTGGGCCCTTCCTTGTGGGAGAAGGAGCCGGACGTTTGCCTTTTCGGCAAGAGGCTCTGCCGCGGCCGAGCGCCATGAGATGTTGCGTCTCTGGGAAAGCACAGATCCCCACTGCTGTTGTGCCTGTAGATAGGGCGCCAAGGCACCGTGAAGAGCAGCAACAGCTTTCAGGGCTGGGCCCTTCCAAGTGGGAGAAGGAGCCGGACGTTTGCCTTTTCGGCAAGAGGCTCTGCCGCGGCCGAGCGCCATGAGATGTTGCGTCTCTGGGAAAGCACAGATCCCCACTGCTGTTGTGCCTGTAGATAGGGCGCCAAGGCACCGTGAAGAGCAGCAAGAGCTTTCAGGGCTGGGCCCTTCCTTGTAGGAGAAGGAGCCGGACGTTTGCCTTTTCGGCAAGAGGCTCTGCCGCGGCCGACCGACATGAGATGTTGCGTCTCTGGGAAAGCACAGATCCCCACTGCTGTTGTGCCTGTAGATAGGGCGCCAAGGCACCGTGAAGAGCAGCAAGAGCTTTCAGGGCTGGGCCCTTCCAAGTGGGAGAAGGAGCCGGACGTTTGCCTTTTCGGCAAGAGGCTCTGCCGTGGCCGAACGCCATGAGATGTTGCGTCTCTGGGAAAGCACAGATCCCCACTGCTAGTGTGCCTGTAGATAGGGCGCCAAGGGTAGGTGAAGAGCAGAAACAGCTTTCAGGGCTGGGCCCTTCCTTGTGGGAGAAGGAGCCGGACGTTTGCCTTTTCGGCAAGAGGCTCAGCCGCGACCGAGCGCCATGAGATGTTGCGTCTCTGGGAAAGCACCGATCCCCACTGCTGTTGTGCCTGTAGATAGGGCACCAAGGCACCGTGAAGAGCAGCAACACCTTTCAGGGCTGGGCCCTTCCAAGTGGGAGAAGGATCCGGACGTTTGCCTTTTCGGCAAGAGGCTCTGCCGTGGCCGAGCGCCATGAGATGTTGCGTCTCTGGGAAAGCACAGATCCCCACTGCTGTTGTGCCTGTAGATAGGGCACCAAGGCACCGTGAAGAACAGCAACAGCTTTCAGGGCTGGGCCATTCCTTTGGGGAGAAGGAGCCGGACGTTTGCCTTTTCGGCAAGAGGCTCTTCTGCGGCCAAGCGACATGAGATGTTGCGTCTCTGGGAAAGCACAGATCCCCACTGCTGTTGTGCCTGTCGATAGGGCGCCAAGGCACCGTGAAGAGCAGCAAGAGCTTTCAGGGCTGGGCCCTTCCAAGTGGGAGAAGGAGCCGGACGTTTGCCTTTTCGGCAAGAGGCTCTGCCGCGGCCGAGCGCCATGAGATGTTGCGTCTCTGGGAAAGCACAGATCCCCACTGCTGTTGTGCCTGTCGATAGGGCGCCAAGGCACCGTGAAGAGCAGCAAGAGCTTTCAGGGCTGGGCCCTTCCTTGTGGGAGAAGGAGCCGGACGTTTGCCTTTTCGGCAAGAGGCTCTGCCGCGGCCGAGCGCCATGAGATGTTGCGTCTCTGGGAAAGCACAGATCCCCACTGCTGTTGTGCCTGTAGATAGGGCGCCAAGGCACCGTGAAGAGCAGCAACAGCTTTCAGGGCTGTGTCCTGACTTCTGGGAGAAGGAGCCAGCCTTTTGCCTTTTCGGCAAGAGGCTCTGCCGCGGCCGACCGACATGAGATGTTGCGTCTCTGGGAAAGCACAGATCCCCACTGCTGTTGTGCCTGTAGATAGGGCGCCAAGGCACCGTGAAGAGCAGCAACAGCTTTCAGGGCTGGGCCCTTCCAAGTGGGAGAAGGAGCCGGATGTTTGCCTTTTCGGCAGGAGGCTCAGCCGCGGCCGAACGCCATGAGATGTTGCGTCTCTGGGAAAGCACAGATCCCCACTGCTGTTGTGCCTGTAGATAGGGCGCCAAGGCACCGTGAAGAGCAGCAACAGCTTTCAGGGCTGGGCCCTTCCTTGTGGGAGAAGGAGCCGGACGTTTGCCTTTTCGGCAACAGGCTCAGCCGCGGCCGAGCGCCATGAGATGTTGCGTCTCTGGGAAAGCACAGATCCCCACTGCTGTTGTGCCTGTAGATAGGGCGCCAAGGCACCGTGAAGAGCAGCAACAGCTTTCAGGGCTGTGTCCTGACTTCTGGGAGAAGGAGCCAGCCTGTTGCCTTTTCCGCAAGAGGCTCTGCCGTGGCCGAGCGCCATGAGATGTTGCGTCTCTGGGAAAGCACAGATCCCCACTGCTGTTGTGCCTGTAGATAGGGCACCAAGGCACCGTGAAGAACAGCAACAGCTTTCAGGGCTGGGCCATTCCTTTGGGGAGAAGGAGCCGGACGTTTGCCTTTTCGGCAAGAGGCTCTTCTGCGGCCAAGCGACATGAGATGTTGCGTCTCTGGGAAAGCACAGATCCCCACTGCTGTTGTGCCTGTCGATAGGGCGCCAAGGCACCGTGAAGAGCAGCAAGAGCTTTCAGGGCTGGGCCCTTCTTTGTGGGAGAAGCAGCCGGACGTTTGCCTTTTCGGCAAGAGGCTCTGCCGCGGCCGAGCGCCATGAGATGTTGCGTCTCTGGGAAAGCACAGATCCCCACTGCTGTTGTGCCTGTAGATAGGGCGCCAAGGCACCGTGAAGAGCAGCAACAGCTTTCAGGGCTGGGCCCTTCCTTGTGGGAGAAGGAGCCGGACGTTTGCCTTTTCGGCAAGAGGCTCTGCCGCGGCCGAGCGCCATGAGATGTTGCGTCTCTGGGAAAGCACAGATCCCCACTGCTGTTGTGCCTGTAGATAGGGCGCCAAGGCACCGTGAAGAGCAGCAACAGCTTTCAGGGCTGGGCCCTTCCTTGTAGGAGAAGGAGCCGGACGTTTGCCTTTTCAGCAAGAGGCTCTGCCGCGGCCGACCGACATGAGATGTTGCGTCTCTGGGAAAGCACAGATCCCCACTGCTGTTGTGCCTGTAGATAGGGCGCCAAGGCACCGTGAAGAGCAGCAACAGCTTTCAGGGCTGGGCCCTTCCAAGTGGGAGAAGGAGCCGGATGTTTGCCTTTTCGGCAAGAGGCTCAGCCGCGGCCGAACGCCATGAGATGTTGCGTCTCTGGGAAAGCACAGATCCCCACTGCTGTTGTGCCTGTCGATAGGGCGCCAAGGCACCGTGAAGAGCAGCAAGAGCTTTCAGGGCTGGGCCCTTCCTTGTGGGAGAAGGAGCCGGACGTTTTCCTTTTCGGCAAGAGGCTCTGCCGCGGCCGAGCGCCATGAGATGTTGCGTCTCTGGGAAAGCACAGATCCCCACTGCTGTTGTGCCTGTAGATAGGGCGCCAAGGCACCGTGAAGAGCAGCAACAGCTTTCAGGGCTGTGTCCTGACTTCTGGGAGAAGGAGCCAGCCTTTTGCCTTTTCGGCAAGAGGCTCTGCCGTGGCCGAGCTCCATGAGATGTTGCGTCTCTGGGAAAGCACAGATCCCCACTGCTGTTGTGCCTGTAGATAGGGCACCAAGGCACCGTGAAGAACAGCAACAGCTTTCAGGGCTGGGCCATTCCTTTGGGGATAAGGAGCCGGACGTTTGCCTTTTCGGCAAGAGGCTCTTCTGCGGCCAAGCGACATGAGATGTTGCGTCTCTGGGAAAGCACAGATCCCCACTGCTGTTGTGCCTGTCGATAGGGCGCCAAGGCACCGTGAAGAGCAGCAACAGCTTTCAGGGCTGGGCCCTTCCTTGTGGGAGAAGGAGCCGGACGTTTGCCTTTTCGGCAAGAGGCTCTGCCGCGGCCGAGCGCCATGAGATGTTGCGTCTCTGGGAAAGCACAGATCCCCACTGCTGTTGTGCCTGTAGATAGGGCGCCAAGGCACCGTGAAGAGCAGCAAGAGCTTTCAGGGCTGGGCCCTTCCTTGTGGGAGAAGGAGCCGGACGTTTGCCTTTTCGGCAAGAGGCTCAGCCGCGGCCGAGCGCCATGAGATGTTGCGTCTCTGGGAAAGCACAGATCCCCACTGCTGTTGTGCCTGTAGATAGGGCGCCAAGGCACCGTGAAGAGCAGCAAGAGCTTTCAGGGCTGGGCCCTTCCTTGTGGGAGAAGGAGCCGGACGTTTGCCTTTTCGGCAAGAGGCTCAGCCGCGGCCGAGCGCCATGAGATGTTGCGTCTCTGGGAAAGCACAGATCCCCACTGCTGTTGTGCCTGTAGATAGGGCGCCAAGGCACCGTGAAGAGCAGCAAGAGCTTTCAGGGCTGGGCCCTTCCTTGTAGGAGAAGGAGCCGGACGTTTTCCTTTTCGGCAAGAGGCTCAGCCGCGGCCGAACGCCATGAGATGTTGCGTCTCTGGGAAAGCACAGATCCCCACTGCTGTTGTGCCTGTAGATAGGGCGCCAAGGCACCGTGAAGAGCAGCAACACCTTTCAGGGCTGGGCCCTTCCTTGTGGGAGAAGGAGCCGGATGTTTGCCTTTTCGGCAAGAGGCTCTGCTGCAGCCAAGCACCATGAGATTTTGCATCTCTGGGAAAGCACAGATCCCCACTGCTGTTGTGCCTGTAGATAGGGCGCCAAGGCACCGTGAAGAGCAGCAACACCTTTCAGGGCTGTGTCCTGAATTCTGGGAGAAGGAGCCAGCCTTTTGCCTTTTCGGCAAGAGGCTCTGCCGCAGCCGAGCGCCATGAGATGTTGCGTCTCTGGGAAAGCACAGATCCCCACTGCTGTTGTGCCTGTAGATAGGGCGCCAAGGCACCGTGAAGAGCAGCAACAGCTTTCAGGGCTGGGCACTTCCAAGTGGGAGAAGGAACCGGACGTTTGCCTTTTCGGCAAGAGGCTCAGCCGCGGCCGAGCGCCATGAGATGTTGCGTCTCTGGGAAAGCACCGATCCCCACTGCTGTTGTGCCTGTAGATAGGGCACCAAGGCACCGTGAAGAGCAGCAAGAGCTTTCAGGGCTGGGCCCTTCCTTGTGGGAGAAGGAGCCGGATGTTTGCCTTTTCGGCAAGAGGCTCTGCTGCTGCCAAGCACCATGAGATTTTGCGTCTCTGGGAAAGCACAGATCCCCACTGCTGTTGTGCCTGTAGATAGGGCGCCAAGGCACCGTGAAGAGCAGCAACACCTTTCAGGGCTGTGTCCTGACTTCTGGGAGAAGGAGCCAGCCTTTTGCCTTTTCGGCAAGAGGCTCTGCCGCGGCCGAGCGCCATGAGATGTTGCGTCTCTGGGAAAGCACAGATCCCCACTGCTGTTGTGCCTGTAGATAGGGCGCCAAGGCACCGTGAAGAGCAGCAAGAGCTTTCAGGGCTGGGCCCTTCCTTGTGGGAGAAGGAGCCGGACGTTTGCCTTTTCGGCAAGAGGCTCAGCCGCGGCCGAGCGCCATGAGATGTTGCGTCTCTGGGAAAGCACCGATCCCCACTGCTGTTGTGCCTGTAGATAGGGCACCAAGGCACCGTGAAGAGCAGCAAGAGCTTTCAGGGCTGGGCCCTTCCTTGTGGGAGAAGGAGCCGGACGTTTGCCTTTTCGGCAAGAGGCTCTGCTGCTGCAAAGCACCATGAGATGTTGCGTCTCTGGGAAAGCACAGATCCCCACTGCTGTTGTGCCTGTAGATAGGGCGCCAAGGCACCGTGAAGAGCAGCAACAGCTTTCAGGGCTGTGTCCTGACTTCTGGGAGAAGAAGCCAGCCTTTTGCCTTTTCGGCAAGAGGCTCTGCCGTGGCCGAGCGCCATGAGATGTTGCGTCTCTGGGAAAGCACAGATCCCCACTGCTGTTGTGCCTGTAGATAGGGCGCCAAGGCACCGTGAAGAGCAGCAAGAGCTTTCAGGGCTGGGCCCTTCCTTGTGGGAGAAGGAGCCGGACGTTTGCCTTTTCGGCAAGAGGCTCTGCCGTGGCCGAACGCCATGAGATGTTGCGTCTCTGGGAAAGCACAGATCCCCACTGCTAGTGTGCCTGTAGATAGGGCGCCAAGGGTAGGTGAAGAGCAGAAACAGCTTTCAGGGCTGGGCCCTTCCTTGTGGGAGAAGGAGCCGGACGTTTGCCTTTTCGGCAAGAGGCTCAGCCGCGACCGAGCGCCATGAGATGTTGCGTCTCTGGGAAAGCACCGATCCCCACTGCTGTTGTGCCTGTAGATAGGGCACCAAGGCACCGTGAAGAGCAGCAACACCTTTCAGGGCTGGGCCCTTCCAAGTGGGAGAAGGATCCGGACGTTTGCCTTTTCGGCAAGAGGCTCTGCCGTGGCCGAGCGCCATGAGATGTTGCGTCTCTGGGAAAGCACAGATCCCCACTGCTGTTGTGCCTGTAGATAGGGCACCAAGGCACCGTGAAGAACAGCAACAGCTTTCAGGGCTGGGCCATTCCTTTGGGGAGAAGGAGCCGGACGTTTGCCTTTTCGGCAAGAGGCTCTTCTGCGGCCAAGCGACATGAGATGTTGCGTCTCTGGGAAAGCACAGATCCCCACTGCTGTTGTGCCTGTCGATAGGGCGCCAAGGCACCGTGAAGAGCAGCAAGAGCTTTCAGGGCTGGGCCCTTCCAAGTGGGAGAAGGAGCCGGACGTTTGCCTTTTCGGCAAGAGGCTCTGCCGCGGCCGAGCGCCATGAGATGTTGCGTCTCTGGGAAAGCACAGATCCCCACTGCTGTTGTGCCTGTCGATAGGGCGCCAAGGCACCGTGAAGAGCAGCAAGAGCTTTCAGGGCTGGGCCCTTCCTTGTGGGAGAAGGAGCCGGACGTTTGCCTTTTCGGCAAGAGGCTCTGCCGCGGCCGAGCGCCATGAGATGTTGCGTCTCTGGGAAAGCACAGATCCCCACTGCTGTTGTGCCTGTAGATAGGGCGCCAAGGCACCGTGAAGAGCAGCAACAGCTTTCAGGGCTGTGTCCTGACTTCTGGGAGAAGGAGCCGGACGTTTGCCTTTTCGGCAAGAGGCTCTGCCGCGGCCGACCGACATGAGATGTTGCGTCTCTGGGAAAGCACAGATCCCCACTGCTGTTGTGCCTGTAGATAGGGCGCCAAGGCACCGTGAAGAGCAGCAACAGCTTTCAGGGCTGGGCCCTTCCAAGTGGGAGAAGGAGCCGGATGTTTGCCTTTTCGGCAGGAGGCTCAGCCGCGGCCGAACGCCATGAGATGTTGCGTCTCTGGGAAAGCACAGATCCCCACTGCTGTTGTGCCTGTAGATAGGGCGCCAAGGCACCGTGAAGAGCAGCAACAGCTTTCAGGGCTGGGCCCTTCCTTGTGGGAGAAGGAGCCGGACGTTTGCCTTTTCGGCAACAGGCTCAGCCGCGGCCGAGCGCCATGAGATGTTGCGTCTCTGGGAAAGCACAGATCCCCACTGCTGTTGTGCCTGTAGATAGGGCGCCAAGGCACCGTGAAGAGCAGCAACAGCTTTCAGGGCTGTGTCCTGACTTCTGGGAGAAGGAGCCAGCCTGTTGCCTTTTCCGCAAGAGGCTCTGCCGTGGCCGAGCGCCATGAGATGTTGCGTCTCTGGGAAAGCACAGATCCCCACTGCTGTTGTGCCTGTAGATAGGGCACCAAGGCACCGTGAAGAACAGCAACAGCTTTCAGGGCTGGGCCATTCCTTTGGGGAGAAGGAGCCGGACGTTTGCCTTTTCGGCAAGAGGCTCTTCTGCGGCCAAGCGACATGAGATGTTGCGTCTCTGGGAAAGCACAGATCCCCACTGCTGTTGTGCCTGTCGATAGGGCGCCAAGGCACCGTGAAGAGCAGCAACAGCTTTCAGGGCTGGGCCCTTCCTTGTGGGAGAAGGAGCCGGACGTTTGCCTTTTCGGCAAGAGGCTCTGCCGCGGCCGAGCGCCATGAGATGTTGCGTCTCTGGGAAAGCACAGATCCCCACTGCTGTTGTGCCTGTAGATAGGGCGCCAAGGCACCGTGAAGAGCAGCAACAGCTTTCAGGGCTGGGCCCTTCCTTGTAGGAGAAGGAGCCGGACGTTTGCCTTTTCAGCAAGAGGCTCTGCCGCGGCCGACCGACATGAGATGTTGCGTCTCTGGGAAAGCACAGATCCCCACTGCTGTTGTGCCTGTAGATAGGGCGCCAAGGCACCGTGAAGAGCAGCAACAGCTTTCAGGGCTGGGCCCTTCCAAGTGGGAGAAGGAGCCGGATGTTTGCCTTTTCGGCAAGAGGCTCAGCCGCGGCCGAACGCCATGAGATGTTGCGTCTCTGGGAAAGCACAGATCCCCACTGCTGTTGTGCCTGTCGATAGGGCGCCAAGGCACCGTGAAGAGCAGCAACAGCTTTCAGGGCTGGGCCCTTCCTTGTGGGAGAAGGAGCCGGACGTTTGCCTTTTCGGCAAGAGGCTCTGCCGCGGCCGAGCGCCATGAGATGTTGCGTCTCTGGGAAAGCACAGATCCCCACTGCTGTTGTGCCTGTAGATAGGGCGCCAAGGCACCGTGAAGAGCAGCAACAGCTTTCAGGGCTGTGTCCTGACTTCTGGGAGAAGGAGCCAGCCTTTTGCCTTTTCGGCAAGAGGCTCTGCCGTGGCCGAGCTCCATGAGATGTTGCGTCTCTGGGAAAGCACAGATCCCCACTGCTGTTGTGCCTGTAGATAGGGCACCAAGGCACCGTGAAGAACAGCAACAGCTTTCAGGGCTGGGCCATTCCTTTGGGGAGAAGGAGCCGGACGTTTGCCTTTTCGGCAAGAGGCTCTTCTGCGGCCAAGCGACATGAGATGTTGCGTCTCTGGGAAAGCACAGATCCCCACTGCTGTTGTGCCTGTCGATAGGGCGCCAAGGCACCGTGAAGAGCAGCAACAGCTTTCAGGGCTGGGCCCTTCCTTGTGGGAGAAGGAGCCGGACGTTTGCCTTTTCGGCAAGAGGCTCTGCCGCGGCCGAGCGCCATGAGATGTTGCGTCTCTGGGAAAGCACAGATCCCCACTGCTGTTGTGCCTGTAGATAGGGCGCCAAGGCACCGTGAAGAGCAGCAAGAGCTTTCAGGGCTGGGCCCTTCCTTGTGGGAGAAGGAGCCGGACGTTTGCCTTTTCGGCAAGAGGCTCTGCCACGGCCGAGCGCCATGAGATGTTGCGTCTCTGGGAAAGCACAGATCCCCACTGCTGTTGTGCCTGTAGATAGGGCGCCAAGGCACCGTGAAGAGCAGCAAGAGCTTTCAGGGCTGGGCCCTTCCTTGTGGGAGAAGGAGCCGGACGTTTGCCTTTTCGGCAAGAGGCTCAGCCGCGGCCGAGCGCCATGAGATGTTGCGTCTCTGGGAAAGCACAGATCCCCACTGCTGTTGTGCCTGTAGATAGGGCGCCAAGGCACCGTGAAGAGCAGCAACAGCTTTCAGGGCTGGGCCCTTCCTTGTAGGAGAAGGAGCCGGACGTTTTCCTTTTCGGCAAGAGGCTCAGCCGCGGCCGAACGCCATGAGATGTTGCGTCTCTGGGAAAGCACAGATCCCCAGTGCTGTTGTGCCTGTAGATAGGGCGCCAAGGCACCGTGAAGAGCAGCAACACCTTTCAGGGCTGGGCCCTTCCTTGTGGGAGAAGGAGCCGGATGTTTGCCTTTTCGGCAAGAGGCTCTGCTGCAGCCAAGCACCATGAGATTTTGCGTCTCTGGGAAAGCACAGATCCCCACTGCTGTTGTGCCTGTAGATAGGGCGCCAAGGCACCGTGAAGAGCAGCAACACCTTTCAGGGCTGTGTCCTGAATTCTGGGAGAAGGAGCCAGCCTTTTGCCTTTTCGGCAAGAGGCTCTGCCGCAGCCGAGCGCCATGAGATGTTGCGTCTCTGGGAAAGCACAGATCCCCACTGCTGTTGTGCCTGTAGATAGGGCGCCAAGGCACCGTGAAGAGCAGCAACAGCTTTCAGGGCTGGGCACTTCCAAGTGGGAGAAGGAACCGGACGTTTGCCTTTTCGGCAAGAGGCTCAGCCGCGGCCGAGCGCCATGAGATGTTGCGTCTCTGGGAAAGCACCGATCCCCACTGCTGTTGTGCCTGTAGATAGGGCACCAAGGCACCGTGAAGAGCAGCAAGAGCTTTCAGGGCTGGGCCCTTCCTTGTGGGAGAAGGAGCCGGATGTTTGCCTTTTCGGCAAGAGGCTCTGCTGCTGCCAAGCACCATGAGATTTTGCGTCTCTGGGAAAGCACAGATCCCCACTGCTGTTGTGCCTGTAGATAGGGCGCCAAGGCACCGTGAAGAGCAGCAACACCTTTCAGGGCTGTGTCCTGACTTCTGGGAGAAGGAGCCAGCCTTTTGCCTTTTCGGCAAGAGGCTCTGCCGCGGCCGAGCGCCATGAGATGTTGCGTCTCTGGGAAAGCACAGATCCCCACTGCTGTTGTGCCTGTAGATAGGGCGCCAAGGCACCGTGAAGAGCAGCAAGAGCTTTCAGGGCTGGGCCCTTCCTTGTGGGAGAAGGAGCCGGACGTTTGCCTTTTCGGCAAGAGGCTCAGCCGCGGCCGAGCGCCATGAGATGTTGCGTCTCTGGGAAAGCACCGATCCCCACTGCTGTTGTGCCTGTAGATAGGGCACCAAGGCACCGTGAAGAGCAGCAAGAGCTTTCAGGGCTGGGCCCTTCCTTGTGGGAGAAGGAGCCGGACGTTTGCCTTTTCGGCAAGAGGCTCTGCTGCTGCAAAGCACCATGAGATGTTGCGTCTCTGGGAAAGCACAGATCCCCACTGCTGTTGTGCCTGTAGATAGGGCGCCAAGGCACCGTGAAGAGCAGCAACAGCTTTCAGGGCTGTGTCCTGACTTCTGGGAGAAGAAGCCAGCCTTTTGCCTTTTCGGCAAGAGGCTCTGCCGTGGCCGAGCGCCATGAGATGTTGCGTCTCTGGGAAAGCACAGATCCCCACTGCTGTTGTGCCTGTAGATAGGGCACTAAGGCACCGTGAAGAACAGCAACAGCTTTCAGGGCTGGGCCCTTCGTTGTGGGAGAAGGAGCCTGACGTTTGCCTTTTCGGCAAGAGGCTCTGCTGCGGCCGAGCGCCATGAGATGTTGCGTCTCTGGGAAAACACAGATCCCCACTGCTGTTGTGCCTGTAGATAGGGCGCCAAAGGTAGGTGAAGCGCAGCAAGAGCTTTCAGGGCTGGGCCCTTCCAAGTGGGAGAAGGAGCCGGATGTTTGCCTTTTCGGCAAGAGGCTCTGCCGCGGCCGAGCGCCATGAGATGTTGCGTCTCTGGGAAAGCACAGATCCCCACTGCTGTTGTGCCTGTAGATAGGGCGCCAAGGCACCGTGAAGAGCAGCAACACCTTTCAGGGCTGGGCCCTTCCTTGTGGGAGAAGGAGCCGGACGTTTGCCTTTTCGGCAACAGGCTCAGCCGCGGCCGAGCGCCATGAGATGTTGCGTCTCTGGGAAAGCACAGATCCCCAGTGCTGTTGTGCCTGTAGATAGGGCGCCAAGGCACCGTGAAGAGCAGCAAGAGCTTTCAGGGCTGTGTCCTGACTTCTGGGAGAAGGAGCCAGCCTTTTGCCTTTTCGGCAAGAGGCTCTGCCGCGGCCGAGCGCCATGAGATGTTGCGTCTCTGGGAAAGCACAGATCCCCACTGCTGTTGTGCCTGTAGATAGGGCGCCAAGGCACCGTGAAGAGCAGCAACACCTTTCAGGGCTGGGCCCTTCCCTGTGGGAGAAGGAGCCGGACGTTTGCCTTTTCGGCAAGAGGCTCTGCCGTGGCCGAACGACATGAGATGTTGCGTCTCTGGGAAAGCACAGATCTCCACTGCTGTTGTGCCTGTAGATAGGGCGCCAAGGCACCGTAAAGAGCAGCAACAGCTTTCAGGGCTGGGCCCTTCCTTGTGGGAGAAGGAGCCGGACGTTTGCCTTTTCGGCAAGAGGCTCTGCCGTGGCCGAACGACATGAGATGTTGCGTCTCTGGGAAAGCAGAGATCCCCACTGCTAGTGTGCCTGTAGATAGTGCGCCAAGGGTAGGTGAAGAGCAGCAAGAGCTTTCAGGGCTGGGCCCTTCCTTGTGGGAGAAGGAGCCGGACGTTTGCCTTTTCGGCAAGAGGCTCAGCCGCGGCCGAGCGCCATGAGATGTTGCGTCTCTGGGAAAGCACAGATCCCCACTGCTGTTGTGCCTGTAGATAGGGCGCCAAGGCACCGTGAAGAGCAGCAACAGCTTTCAGGGCTGGGCCCTTCCAAGTGGGAAAAGGAGCCGGACGTTTGCCTTTTCGGCAAGAGGCTCTGCCGCGGCAGTACGCCATGAGATGTTGCGTCTCTGGGAAAGCACAGATCCCCACTGCTGTTGTGCCTGTAGATAGGGCGCCAAGGCACCGTGAAGAGCAGCAACACCTTTCAGGGCTGTGTCCTGACTTCTGGGAGAAGGAACCAGCCTTTTGCCTTTTCGGCAAGAGGCTCTGCCGCGGCCGAGCGCCATGAGATGTTGCGTCTCTGGGAAAGCACAGATCCCCACTGCTGTTGTGCCTGTAGATAGGGTGCCAAGGCACCGTGAAGAGCAGCAACAGCTTTCAGGGCTGTGTCCTAAATTCTGGGAGAAGGAGCCAGCCTTTTGCCTTTTCGGCAAGAGGCTCTGCCGCGGCCGAGCACCATGAGATGTTGCGTCTCTGGGAAAGCACAGATCCCCACTGCTGTTGTGTCTGTAGATAGGGCGCCAAGGCACCGTGAAGAGCAGCAACACCTTTCAGGGCTGTGTCCTGACTTCTGGGAGAAGGAGCCAGCCTTTTGCCTTTTCGGCAAGAGGCTCTGCCGCGGCCGAGCGCCATGAGATGTTGCGTCTCTGGGAAAGCACAGATCCCCACTGCTGTTGTGCCTGTAGATAGGGCGCCAAGGCACCGTGAAGAGCAGCAAGAGCTTTCAGGGCTGGGCCCTTCCTTGTGGGAGAAGGAGCCGGACGTTTGCCTTTTCGGCAAGAGGCTCTGCCGCGGCCGAGCTCCATGAGATGTTGCGTCTCTGGGAAAGCACAGATCCCCACTGCTGTTGTGCCTGTAGATAGGGCGCCAAGGGTAGGTGAAGCGCAGCAAGAGCTTTCAGGGCTGGGCCCTTCCTTGTGGGAGAAGGAGCCGGATGTTTGCCTTTTCGGCAAGAGGCTCTGCCGCGGCCGAGCGCCATGAGATGTTGCGTCTCTGGGAAAGCACAGATCCCCACTGCTGTTGTGCCTGTAGATAGGGCGCCAAGGCACCGTGAAGAGCAGCAAGAGCTTTCAGGGCTGGGCCCTTCCTTGTGGGAGAAGGAGCCGGACGTTTGCCTTTTCGGCAAGAGGCTCAGCCGCGGCCGAGCGCCATGAGATGTTGCGTCTCTGGGAAAGCACAGATCCCCACTGCTGTTGTGCCTGTAGATAGGGCGCCAAGGCACCGTGAAGAGCAGCAACAGCTTTCAGGGCTGGGCCCTTCCAAGTGGGAGAAGGAGCCGGACGTTTGCCTTTTCGGCAAGAGGCTCTGCCGCGGCAGTACGCCATGAGATGTTGCGTCTCTGGGAAAGCACAGATCCCCACTGCTGTTGTGCCTGTCGATAGGGCGCCAAGGCACCGTGAAGAGCAGCAACACCTTTCAGGGCTGTGTCCTGACTTCTGGGAGAAGGAACCAGCCTTTTGCCTTTTCGGCAAGAGGCTCTGCCGCGGCCGAGCGCCATGAGATGTTGCGTCTCTGGGAAAGCACAGATCCCCACTGCTGTTGTGCCTGTAGATAGGGCGCCAAGGCACCGTGAAGAGCAGCAACAGCTTTCAGGGCTGTGTCCTAACTTCTGGGAGAAGGAGCCAGCCTTTTGCCTTTTCGGCAAGAGGCTCTGCCGCGGCCGAGCACCATGAGATGTTGCGTCTCTGGGAAAGCACAGATCCCCACTGCTGTTGTGCCTGTAGATAGGGCGCCAAGGCACCGTGAAGAGCAGCAACACCTTTCAGGGCTGTGTCCTGACTTCTGGGAGAAGGAGCCAGCCTTTTGCCTTTTCGGCAAGAGGCTCTGCCGCGGCCGAGCGCCATGAGATGTTGCGTCTCTGGGAAAGCACAGATCCCCACTGCTGTTGTGCCTGTAGATAGGGCGCCAAGGCACCGTGAAGAGCAGCAACAGCTTTCAGGGCTGTGTCCTAACTTCTGGGAGAAGGAGCCAGCCTTTTGCCTTTTCGGCAAGAGGCTCTGCCGCGGCCGAGCACCATGAGATGTTGCGTCTCTGGGAAAGCACAGATCCCCACTGCTGTTGTGTCTGTAGATAGGGCGCCAAGGCACCGTGAAGAGCAGCAACAGCTTTCAGGGCTGGGCCCTTCCTTGTGGGAGAAGGAGCCATACGTTTGCCTTTTCGGCAAGAGGCTCTGCCGCGGCCGAGCGCCATGAGATGTTGCGTCTCTGGGAAAGCACAGATCCCCACTGCTGTTGTGCCTGTAGATAGGGCGCCAAGGGTAGGTGAAGAGCAGCAAGAGCTTTCAGGGCTGGGCCCTTCCTTGTGGGAGAAGGAGCCGGACGTTTGCCTTTTCGGCAAGAGGCTCTGCCGCGGCCGAGCGCCATGAGATGTTGCGTCTCTGGGAAAGCACAGATCCCCACTGCTGTTGTGCCTGTAGATAGGGCGCCAAGGCACCGTGAAGAGCAGCAACACCTTTCAGGGCTGGGCCCTTCCTTGTGGGAGAAGGAGCCGGACGTTTGCCTTTTCGGCAAGAGGCTCTGCCGCGGCCGAGCGCCATGAGATGTTGCGTCTCTGGGAAAGCACAGATCCCCAGTGCTGTTGTGCCTGTAGATAGGGCGCCAAGGCACCGTGAACAGCAGCATGAGCTTTCAGGACTGGGCCCTTCCTTGTGGGAGAAGGAGCCGGATGTTTGCCTTTTGGGCAATAGGCTCTCCTGCAGCAGAGCACCATGAACTGTTGCATCTCTGGGAAAGCACAGATCCCCACTGCTGTTGTGCCTGTAGATAGGGCGCCAAGGCACCGTGAAGAGCAGCAACAGCTTTCAGGGCTGGGCCCTTCCTTGTGGGAGAAGGAGCCGGACGTTTGCCTTTTCGGCAAGAGGCTCTGCCATGGCCGACCGACATGAGATGTTGCGTCTCTGGGAAAGCACAGATCCCCACTGCTGTTGTGCCTGTAGATAGGGCGCCAAGGCACCGTGAAGAGCAGCAACACCTTTCAGGGCTGTGTCCTGACTTCTGGGAGAAGGAACCAGCCTTTTGCCTTTTC